>NW_027283284.1:0-15000 GCF_046629955.1 Centroberyx affinis | reverse complement strand
TTAAGATGACAGGTCTTATTTATATGTTGTCATTCTCCTAAATTCCAATATACTAGGAAGCCTGGGAGAAAGTAAATGTTTCTATATGTAATATATCATTGTACAGGTATTAATTGTTAGCCCGCTGTACATCATCGCAAATAATGGCAGGTGATATGTGTGAACTATATGTCACACCTCTCCACTGACAACCCCCCCCCCCAACCACACACACACACACACACACACACACACTTTCTGGGGATGGCCTGGTGCGCCTTTACATAGCGATCCTCCCCTACCCCCTATTTTAATTGTACCATTTTCAACACTTGCAGTGAGTGGTCATCAGTCACTGGTCTATGGGGGTTGATGTATTGGTCTGAGTTCTAATAGTCTCTGCTTTTCTCTCCAGGCACAACATCACTTATGAGAGACGCACTTAAAAACAATTAATCACACTGGAAATTTCTCCTTCTCCCCCCTCCTCCCTCTCTCTCTCTCTCTCTCTCTCTCCCTCTCCCTCCCTCTCTCTTTGTGTTTCTCAAAGCTGTTCAGGTAAGTGCTGCTAAACAGTGATGAGGAAATGGCTGTGCGAAATTGCTCATAGATAATAGCTACACAGTTTGAGTTTAAAGGGATCTTTAGGCTGTTTCCTGTCCATTTTTTGGCGATAGACCATAGAACTTAGTCTAGTATATTCTGAGACAGTGGTTCTCAACATGGGGTCCGGGGACCACCAGGGGTCCTTGAGGGGGTGTCAGGGGGTCCCCAGCAAAATGATGAATTGTTAAACTTCACCATTATTTAATTTACAAGAAGTTAATATAAATAGAGAATGTAGAAGAAATGTAGACTCTTTTGGTCATAGTTACAATACAGATAGTCATGGAATTCTGGACAAAATCGTATCTAACAATACAAATATTCTCAGATTTGGGTGAAATGGAGGTCTGTGGGCCTAATTTGTACTGCATTAGGGGTCCTTGATATGAAAAACGTTGAGAATCACTGTTGTAAGACTTGTGTAACACCTGTTTCATGCTTTCTGTGTGGCTTGACGCACACAAGCTCTGTAAGACACTCTTTCTCTCGCAACTATGTGACTGAACACCCCACTTTCCTACTGGTACTGTAGGAAAATTCAGCTATCCAAATCCCCCAACAACTAAAAAGCCTCCACTGGAACCAGCCAGCAGTTCCAGTTCAGTCAGTCCTTGACAGAGGCGTGTTTACGTAACTTCTGCACCATCCACGTTGTTTCAATTTCAGGTGCCACACAACTTTGCATGTGACTCTCAAATGTAGCATTTGTGTCTGCATGAATCATACTGTACAACAAAAAGTTGTTCTAACTGTGCTTTGGAGGCCAAACTTTATTGGCCAAGGCAATGGGTTCATCTCATATGGATATGTCAGTTGTGTTCTAGAGCAGTGATTCTCAACCTTTTTCATATCAAGGACCTCTAATTCAGTACACATTAGTGCTACGGACCCCCGTTTGAACAGATTTTGTCTCTTGGACGCAAATCTGAGAATATTTTTATTGTTAGATATGATTTAGTCCAGAATTCCATGACTATCTGTATTGTAGGTAGAGAGATAACAGAGAAACTATGATCAAAACAGTCATTCTTCTACATTCTCTAATTGTGTTAACTTCTTGTAAATGAAATAATGCTGAAGTTTAACACTTCACCAATTTGCTGGGGACGCCCTGGAACCCCCTCAAGGACCCCTGGTGGTCCCCGGACCCCACGTTGAGAACCACTGTCCTAGAGTTTCTAAATATGCTCACAATAATGCAATATGTAACAGAGGTAGAGCTACATAATAGGACCTTCATTTGTCCGCTCTTCTCTTCTTTTCTCCTCCTCCTCTTTTTTGCCTTCACCTCTTTCATTTTTCCACTCTGATCTTGTCACTCATTCCGTCCCTTTCTCTTTGTCCCCACTGCTCTCTCTTCTCTCCAATTTCATGATACCTCTCTCTCTCTCTCTCTCTCTCTCTCTCTCTCTCTCTCTCTCTCTCTCTCTTCCTCTCTAAGTTGTGTTGAGAGAAAGCAAAAACTATTTCGCTTCAAGCATCCAAGCAGCAGAACAAAATGAAAGTATAACACATGGGAACTGGATAAACTTTTTGAGTGCTAGATGTGTGGGGTCAAATTTGTCTTAAAAATAAACAAATGCACAAAACATTGCCTAAAAAAAAAAAAAAAAAAAGTAAACAAATCCACACGTGTCAGGTGATTTGTGAATGCAGATTCGACCACCTGTAAATAACTGCAAAAAAACTAAATTTTTCTTATATTAATACATAATAATATATAACTTTGAAACTTCCAATTTGGAAATGTATACTTGGAATTGTTTCACATTTATTCAAGTTGGGTGGCATTTGTTTGTGGACAGAAAAATACATTTGTGATCATCCTTGTTTATTTACGAGTCGTGATATACATTTGCAAATCTTGTTTTGTGCATTGATTTATTTTTAAGAGAAATCTGACTCCATATAGTTCCATGAGTTCATCCAAACTTGACTGAATCTTCTATAGACGGCCTTGCACCTGCCTGCCAGTTGGTAGGGTTAGGTTGGGTCCGGCATACACACTACAGTATCTCTCCCATCTACTTCCCTTTTTGTCTTCTGTAGTTCCAGCTGGCTTTCATTTTCCACTCCTCCTTAACCCCCTCTACTTCTGCTCTCTTCCCCCCTCTTTCCTCTTTTCCCCTACATCTCTGTAATTGCTCATTTAAATGAAAAGCCTCAGATTGGAGGATTAGAGGTGTGTGTGTGTATCTGTACATGTGTGTCTGTGTGTGTGTACGTTTGTGTGTGTGTGTGTGTGTGTGTGTGTGTGCGTGTGCGTGTGTCCCATGGTGATATGGCGGACAGTCTCCGAGGGATGTCCTTAAGAACAAAAGCATCTGGAAGAGGCCTCCTTTGCTCTCTCTCTGTTACCGTGGTTACAGGCTGGCAGCTTGTGTGTGTGTGTGTGTGTTTGTAGAGTATGTGAGTCTGTCTGTCATTTCTGCTTTTACTATCTTGTGCAGTTCAAATGTCTTCATTAGACTGAAAAAGACCCTGAAATGAATGAAAAAAAGATGTTTTGAAATTACGGTTAGGGTAGATTTGGAATTGCGTTTAAGTTTAGAATCAGGGTTAGGGTTAGAATGAATGCAACTCAATGGAAGGCACTCACATGAATAGGGGTGTGTCTGGGTGAGTGTGTGTGTGTGTGTGTGTGTGTGTGCAAGTGCATACATGCACAGACTGGCCGGCTGGTGAGCAACTGTCGCCACGTGGCAACAGCCAACCACGCTTCACTTCTGGCCTCGCCAAGCTCTCCAATTACAGAACCCAGCAATGCCAACAGCCCCCCCCCCCCCCCCCTCTCAATAGATGGGCTGACTGGGCTGCAGCCCCTGACACACACACACACACACACACACGAGAGCCAATGAATGTGGAGGCGCCTCTCCCCCCTCCCCTCCTCTCCTCTCCTCTCGCGGTGCACCTGCCTCCCTGCTCTCCAGGCCAGCTCGACTCTATCAAAGGAGCTGAGCTCTTTTCTTCCAGAAAGCTAATCCAACACCTGTCTCCAGGCTTTATACAGGGAATAGAGGACTGTGCGCTGTGTGTGTGTGTGTGTGTGAGTGTCTGCGTGTGTGTGTATGAGAGAGAAAGAGAGAGTAAGGGAGCGTGTTTGTGTGTGTTTTTGAGAGAGAGTTTGTGTTAGGAAGGAAATACAGTGTGTGTGTGTGTGTGTGTCTTTGTGTGAGGATTTGAGAATATGGGCATATGGGGACTACAAGGCAGACAATGTATTCTTTTTCATCGGTAATGGAGAATCAAAGGGCGTTTTTAGTGAATAGATGGGGTTTCAGATTTTATTTTGCAGGGAGTCAGGTTCACAGCAGCACAAAGGCCAAGAGGGGCTTTCCCTTGTACTGTTGTAACTGTTGAATATCCATCTGTTTGGCAGCGAGGGCAGACACACAGGAAATGTCCCAGATGCATTATGAAGCCGAGAATGTCGTTAACTGCAAGAGGCGTTTAGACTAGACAGCACTTTTATTCTTACGGCCTCTCATCCCTATTTAAGGGATTCACTAGTCACACGAGGGCCATTCAATAACTAGGCTGGGCGTCCAAGTTAGGGGTTCCTCACGCCTTTTTAAGCCTCGGGGCCCGTTTCCCTCTCACCCTTTTTGGGTTTGAGCCTCACTGAGTCGCGTCACTCCTCGTGTCACGTGGGAACCCACCGGCACCGGACCCTATTCCACCACCTGAATTATAGCTCAAGAAACCATAAGTGATGCATATTGCTCTGTGTCCCGACCGCGGACGGTGTTTCAGTCTTGTTGCCCCATCTAGAAACACGGGGCGCCGTTGAAATATCACACCCCACCCCCTTTTTTTTTTTTTTTTTTACAGACTTTAATTTAACGGGACGACTCACATCAGGCCCTCTGAAGATTCGCCTCTAGCTGCGGGGGTCTCTCAAATTGGAAATTGGAGGTAAAATAAATCTAAGATTGCTTCCCTCCCTGTAGAGTCCTGAAAATGGCTGCAGGGGATATATTAGAGAGAGAGAGAGAGAGAGAGAGAGAGAGAGGGACGAGAAGGAGAGTTAGATGGATAGAGGCAGGGGCAAACGGAAAAGAGAAAGAAAGAGCGAGGGAGGAAATAAAGAGAAAGGGGGCAGAGAGAGAGAGAAAAGGAGAGAAATAGAGAGAGGAGGGAGAGAGAGAGAAAGGAGAGAAATAGAGAGAGAAGGAGGGAGAGAGAGAGAGATAGAGTTAATGGAGCTTTATTCACGTTAGCCAGCGGGGCCTGAAATAGTCTTTTACCAGCGAAGGGGTCTGAAACCTCTTTGTGTGTGTGTGTGTGTGTGTGTGTGTGTGTGTGTGTGTGTTCACCGGTTCAGCATGTGTGTGTGCTCGCAGGTGTGTGATGGGCTCCTGAGCACGTGTGCATATGCATGGGTTTATACTATAATATACATGTATATCTGCCCAGTCATTGGGATAGAGCTGTGATTGGATACACCTACAGCGGCGTGCCAGCATCCCATAAACGTTGTCCCGCTGAATATGAAACAAGGTTCATTTGAATCAAACATAACATGCCAATGCGGTAACAGCTGATCGGTCACGCCACACACACACACATGAACACAACACCGACAGCTTCCCCTCTGCCTGCACATGTCCTTACATGAAGAGTACCAGTTAGATTTCAATCTAAATGTGTTACTAGGTCACTTGTGCGCGATAGCAGGATGCATATCCAATCGATTGGCCACAAGAGGCAAGACGACGGGAGATAAATTCACAGCCATGTGATACAAAATTACAATGTCTGTGGATTAACGCTGTGATATATGGGCAGCCCTATCCGGCAATTCTGCCAAGGATTACGGGTAACACTTGACATGAAATCTGGTTTGTAACACATGTATAACGCCTGAAAGAGAGCACACTCATGAATACTGAATATGCAAGTTTCAGACAAGCAATCAGATTGAAATTGATTCAAAGATGCATTCCAATTGTATTATTATATAGGCTAAAGCATGAGTAGCTAAGCTTTATTGGTTGCTTTGTCAAATTATCTGGTAACAAAGGATCTAGTTAGTGATCTTTCATGTTTTCTCCTATTATTTTTATGTATATACTAGGGCTGGGCAATATGGTTGAAATCAATATCATGATAATCATAAGGATTTTTCTCGATATCAATATATATCACGATATGGTTCATGTATGCAAAATCATGTTACATAATCAAATGAATGTTCATCTCATTGAACTGAATGGTAAAGTTAGGTGTGGTGTCAAACAAGACAGAAATTTTCAAATAATGATCCTACCATACCTCATTTTATCAGAGTTTTTAAGTTTAAAATTAAAATTTGCTTGTCATCATCAATTTAGACAGCAGAAATGTGTGTCACAATATCAAAATATCTTCATATCATCACGACATGATTCCACTGAAAGATGATAAACGATAGTATTTACTACTACTCTTCAGTCAAGTCACATGTGTTGGTAAGGTACTTTGGTGCTGCCAATGGTACTCGGCCTTGTTCCTATTGTATCTTGGGTATTACTGCTATATTCATTCCAAATGTCAGCTTTAATGAGGTGTTCATGTAATGCCTATGTCATTTATGACATGGTGCTTGAGTTAGTATGTAAATTCATTAAGCATTTAAATATTCTGAATGGGACTTTTTTTGGTACTTCTGAGTGAGAAAAAATGAAAATCTGCCTTGTGAAGATTTATATGGACTATGTCTTTGTGCTTTCTCATTCTCTTCTTCCAGAAAACATTTATCTACATTGCTTTAACATGTTGTGCCTGCATCATGGCCTTTATGCTTAGTGAAGCTGATCGTTGTATAAGGATGGTATTTTGCATTTACAACCAGCTAGCTAAATACTTGGGAGTAGTGCTGGATGCTGATGTCCGTAGGTTATCCTCTGCAGGCAACGTATCCATAGTGTATATTCCATATGGTAAAATGGGAACAGGCTTGTCCAAACGTGTTAGTGTTAATGAAGCAACACCTTTGTCATGGTGACACACATATACAAACACACTCGTACACAAATGACATCGCCCCCTGGCTCTGAATTTGTATATTTACCACCTGTCGCCTTGCGTCTGATTACCAGCAACCCGCTAGGACTTCTGTATGTCTCTGCCCCGAAATTCTCTCTCATCTTTCTGGTTGTCACATATTTGCATGCACACACACGCGCACACACACACACACACGCACACACACACGTACGACTCCCCCACTACACACTTCCTACGCACTACTACCCCCTCCCACACACACACACACGCACACACGCACACACACACACACACGCACACACACACAGTCACATTCTGCTGAGTGCCTCAGAGGTAATTTATCCTCACTTCTCCATTGCAATGAGATTATAACTGTGTCATTCTGTACTGGCTGAGCAGAGTTGGTGTAACTGGAAGCAAGATGAAAAAGGGTAACCGGGGCTTTTCTCACTCTAACACACACACACACACACACACACACACACATACGCGCGCACACACTCACACACACACACACCAGCCAGGCTGTTCAACTCATATCAGTGGAGGCTGACTGGATTAGCATATCTGGGTGAGATAAAGAAGCAGACGATGGTTACTTAACTTTGACTTAACGTCCCCCATCTGCCTCTTTCAATCTCTCGCTCACTCCGTCTGACTGTCTCTTCATCGCTCTTTCTTTTCTTTCTATTTAACTGAATGGGTTTTATTTCTCTCCTTTGCTCATTCTGTCTCTTTTTATGGCTAATTGTCTTAGTGTCTGTCTTTCCCTAATTCACTGTCCCACTCAGTTTTTTCTCTCCTCCTCTCTCTCTCTCTCTGTCTGTCTCTCTCTCTCTCTCCCTGCTTTTGGCAGATGATGATATCAGCGAAAACATATTTGTATGACAATAAATTTCTTATCATATCGCATCCACCATGAGCCTGAGGATTATTTATTTGTGCGTTAAACTGGTCTGTCTCTCAATTCTCACCTCTGTCACCGCAAATCAAGGACATCTACCAAAAAGGAAATTTGGAAAGTCAATGCACACACACACACGCACACACACACACAAACACATGTACACACGTATGCACTGACACGCACACATACACATATAGAACACCTGAATACACAAGATCACATGCACACACAAAAAGCACATGCACACACACACACACAGCACACACCGGGATAAACAAAGTTTATACCCCGTGTTGAAGAAATGTCACGGGTGTGTATATGAGATAGTTACAGGACCGTGACATTTCATGCCAATTTTGGGAATTTTGGATTATCCAGATAAGGACTATGAAATGGAAAAACGTCGTATGGTGTCAGGCCGCAGCATATCAGCACCGTTTAAATGGGATATTCCTTACTCACCTAGTTTTCATGCATGTGTAAAATGCCAAATGCTTTCCTTAAGGTCCTTTTTATTTCAAAATGGAATAAGCCTTACTGCAAACTGTTTTATTCTGTATACATATTTGTTTTCAATGTAAAGAAATAGTTCACAAAATTAAATGATAAATGACTGTTTACAACAAAATGAACACATTTATACAATATACAATAAGTCCCCCATCATTGTAATTATTAATTATTATTATTATTATCATACTGTACAATTATCCTCAGCTGGTATGGTCACTGCAGCCTATTCCTTATCATTATGACTGAACAGGCATTTTCTAACAAAACCTCTCAGTCGTCTGGTTGCCACATTATTCCTTCACCTTTCTGAAGGCAGTATTTAGTAGTAATTCATTGCTGCCTGCAGTAAAGAGTGAGACTTCTATAAAACTATACTTAAGAATAATCATATAGAATTGTATGGGCAGAAAAGGTGGCAGTTTCCATTGTGTTTGAGTCAGTTGATGTGCCCCTCTCTGTAATGGCAACCGTGTCATTTAGTGTAGGTTTAATGCAATCACCTCTTATCATAATATATGTTGCTATTTGAAAGTCTAAATTAGTTCACCTTCTCTGATTGCCTGATTTGAACAGACCTCGTATTAGAGTCTCTACCAAGGACATCACGAATAGTAATGAAATCAACCCACATTCCCCTTCAATTATTCCACCTCTGGTACAATGAATAACAGTGATCTATGAAGGGATGAGAATGTTTCCATTCAGATCAATTGGAGTTTGAAATGTCACAGCCATACATAATCATAAGATTGACCCAGAAGTGATGGTTAAGAAACCTCATCTGGGGTCCCTGAGTGTATCGGACCCTATGAATCTCCATTTTGGTGTAAGTTGCTGTTTTCATTTGTCAGAGCGTAATGGCGCTATTATTCAGCTCGTTGGCATTTGCTGCCCCGCAGAATGAATTTATGCATATGGTTGTCCATCGTGAAAGGGGACACACACGTGTACTTTGTAGGCACACACACACACCAGCAAACTTACACGCACACATACACACCCACACACACAGTCCGTAGTACATTTGGCTGCACTGTGTAGGCTTAATGATAATTTATTCACTTCACTGTCACCTGTCAGTGTAATTGAGATTTGCTTGCTACTGACCAACTCTACCGTCTGTCTGACTTAGTCCCAAGGGTAAGATAGTGACTATGGATGCTGCTAGATACAGTAATGCAAATGGATAGCTACTTAGCAACAGGGGTATACAGGCACATACTGTACATGCATACAAGAACACACACCCAGGCACACATTAATGATTGTGGATGCTGCTAAGGTACAGTGATTCCCTTGGATAGCTGCAGAGTAACATATGCATGCATACACACATGCATACTACATAAAAAACATTCATACACATATGCATGCACCACACACACACACACACACACACACACACACACACACACACACACACACACACACACACACACACACACACACACACACACACACACACACACACACAATAGTGACTAGTAATTCAGTTGGATAGCTGCACAGTGACATACATGAATATAGTGTATGCAAATGCATACAGACACTCTGTTACTCTCCCTCACACACACACTTACATGTACACACACATACACTGACTTCCATGGCAACTAGGGAAACTCATTGACGGCAATCAGAAATGATCTCATCCCAACAAATGATGTCATTCTCAGTGGAGTAATGGTACTATGGAAAGCATTACATTAGCAGCAGATTGTGATGGGAAAAGTTATTTTTAAAAGTTGATTTCTAATTATTTATCAATTTCTAAATATGCTCACAATAATGCAATATGTAACAGAGGTGGAGCTACACAATAGGACCTTCATTTGTCCTCTCTTCTCCTGTCTTCGGTCTTGCTTTCCCTTTTGCCCTCGCCTCTTTCATTTTTCCACTCTCTCTCGTCTTGTCACTCATTCCCTCCCTTTCTCTTTGTCCCCACTGCTCTCTCTTCTCTCCAATTTCATGATACCTATCTCTCTCTCTCTCTCTCTCTCCCTCTCCACTCCTCCTCTCTCTCTTCTCTAATTTACCTCAATGACAGATCCCCCACCTGCCTCAGATAATAAGATACTCCCTCTGGCCTGCGAGACTCATTCCCCCAGAATCCATCACTCCCCGAGTCACATTACTGCCCTTTACAAGCACCGGAGTGTTTTTCTCCTTAATTGTAGCCCTATACATACCTCACCCCCTAGTAATAATAAATGGTCTTGTCCTCCATTATGGCCATTAGGGAACTCACACTGAGAGTAGCATGCCGCCCACCGTGAGGAGCGCTTGTTTGGCGCTGGGTGTTGTAGCCAAGGTGGTAGAAGAATGTCCCTGTGTGTTGGAAATGCATGTTAGGGCATTCTGTGTCTTGACTACAGGAGGGTGCTGCTGCTTCAGAGTCTCTCTCCCTTCCTCTCTTTATCTCTCTCTCTATCTTGCGCACTCTGACACTCAAATACAAACACCAGGTTGGGCAGTAGAACTGTCAGGGATTGACTTTTTCTCAAGGGATCTAACAACAGCAATATTATATACTGTATGTCTGCAATCAGATATTTCCAAGTTCTATCCATAAAAATAAAAACCTTGAAAGCAGCCCAGTCTCGCCATAAGATGGCAGTATAATCCCATAATATTGCACGTCTAGCCCAGCCACATGCACCGTTCCATAGTCGTAGACAGGCATGGTGCTTCAGAAAAAAACATTCAAGACCATATGCATAGCAGGACTTGAATGAAAAGGTGAAAGGCTGAATGACTGGCTCTGTCTAAAAGCCTGTGCTTTCTACTATTCTACTATGTGGGCATTATGAGTACTATGCTCACTCAGAACATTTCTTTTTTTTTTATTTGATGCCACTAAAATGCCAAAACAATTACAGAAAACTCATGCATGATTATAGATGTTGATGTTACATTATGGAGTGAGACAGCAGGACTGTTAGTTTGTATATGACTTCTATTCACTAAGCATCTAGTATGAGCTTTGAGTCAGACCATTTTGTCCTACAAATGTTGTCATCTATAATTTTACACTTTGCTTTCCATCGTCTTCTCAATTTAGAGAAGAGTACTAGTGGTTAAGAATGTATGTATCATATATTTTGTTGATTATGTCATATGTTGTTGACAGAAATTTATGAATGAGGCCACTATAGCGACAACATGATAGTATTGTCGCCCTCCTTCTGCTGAAAGCGACCTCTCTCGTTCTGATGGAGAATATTGGGTGACGTCATCCTCTCCTGTGAAGAGCAAACAGGTGCAGGCTAGGATGTGGTGCCTCGACATATTGTGTTGTGCCTACTGTCTGTCTGTTGATTATGCTACTATCAGGTGAAATCCTTGTACAGTACACTCCAAACAGTCTTTTTTTCTGGAATTGAGTATGGTTTTGCCAAACAATATACATCAGCGTCCTGCAGAAACCTCACATCTAATCCAGCCTTTTTAAAACTTTAATTACATCTATTGTATGTAGAAAAATGTTACATGACCCTAGAACCAGGCTGAATTGCATTGAGAGAATGTCAAAAAATCAATGGCCATCAATGGGAAAAAGAAACTACCTTCTGAAACCTTGGAAAGTTGACTTTTTTGACAGTACAGTATTTGCAGGACACTGACAAAATAGCAGTTTTGCATTTATTTTACAAATATCTGATATTGTTTTTGTTTGTCTTTATACACAATTGACAACCAATGTAATGTAATCTTTGGCTAATACCATTGCACTGGACTAGATTGTATTGAAAGTCCAACTCAACACCCACTGTCTGCAATTCCTGCCTGGTGTTGTGTCCTTGTCCCTTTTACACAACGCCCCCACTTTCTTTATAGATTGATTTCATGTGTTACACTGAGACATTCCATCTCTCTTTCAGCAGTCCGCTGTCATGTCTGCCGCCATATGCGCCTGATACCAACAGGCCAATTTACAGATGGGGACACGAGGAACGGACAAGGAAATCATTACGGACAGATTCATAAATATCGGCAGCTCTGTTTCTTTTAATGGTCAGGAGTCAGAAGTTTAAGGTATGGAAGTCCCGGAGCTAAAAGACTCAAGGATAGATCAATGTCAGTCGTCAGGGGGAATGAAAGCCAGTCTGGTGGAAAAAAAGGGGGGAAGAAGGAAGGAGCTTCAGGCGCTAAAAAGTCATATCATAGAGTCGTCAGGGTGGGCTGTGGTGGTTTCAAATCATGAATTCTTTAATGTACTAAGTCCAAATGGTCCCCTGTGCCCCCGCAGTGCCTTGCCTGGCAGTCTGAAAATAATTGAGGACTTGAGCCAGAGAAAGAGAGGACGAAAGAGAGAGGGAGCGGGAAAGGACGAGGGACAGAGAGAGGAGAGGAACGGGGAGAACTGGAAAAAATGAACAAAAGAGAGCGAGACGGAGACTCTTTCTCTACAAAAATTACCCTCCCCGCTCGCACACTGCCTTTCCCACAGCTCTCCTGCGACTCGGGGGCCGTCATTCATTCGGTCCCCCCCCCCCCCCCTTTCCTTTGTATCATTCACGGCGATGATGAAGCTCCGTTGGAGGGTGGAAGGTAATCTAGCGGCGGTTTCAGGAAATGGACCTCAGAGGAATACTTCTTCCGTCTGAGGTCATTAATCGCAAAGTCCAATCACCCCGCTCATAGATCAATAGAACAGTCCCCGCGCTAAAAATGGAGACATGAAAAGTGATGCCGGGGTATAAAACATGCGGCGTGTCGTTCCCCCTCAGCGAGTTTACAGTTGGCTCGGTTGGTGCTGGCCTAGGATCATCGTGAACGAACTGATCTAGGGTTTTCCTGGTTCCTGAAAATGTTTTCCCCCTGAAAATGTTGAAAAATGCTAGTTGGATCTAGTTTGTGGTCCGCTGTTTTTACTGATTGCTGCCAGTTCGCAATTGGCTCTGGGCTTGCAGTTGGGAAAATAGGTCGCACAAGGAGCGTCATGGACTTTACCACAGTACATTTGTTTAATAGTAAAAACTGTTGCACAGCTGTTGTAGTAAAAGCAGGGCTTTAAACCAAGGTAAAGACATCGCCCTGGGCAGCAATCCACGATCAGCACTCTTTGGGAACCTTGATAATTGCCTTCCCCGGTTTCTCAGTTCAGTGAGTACTGGCCACTAACTCTCTTAGTTGGTCGGGTCTTCATTAGAAGTCCTCATTCAGTAGTTAGAAGAGATATGAGTTTTCAGCCAGCCCATTAAAGGCCAAATGTCACTAATTTAACTGGGTGCAGGGCTCATAAAATAAGTCATGCATGCTATTGATGTTCAGTAGCTCTCCATTCTTTATAACGAGCTTGCCTGCACAGAATTAGAGAGTATAGAATGGATACTGCTGTATTAAAGTGTATGGATAACGAGCATTCCTATTACAATGCAATTATATGTCTGTCTGTGATAGGTAGGGAATGATTTTAAACCTTGTTTTCTCATTTTGGCGCGTTCATGGTTTGGCGAGATATTGCTACATTTCAAGTTGTTCAATTGAATTATGGATTATGCTAGAGCTGCAACGATTAATCGATTAGTTGTCAACTATTAAATTAATCGCCAACTATTTTGATAATCGATTAATCGGTTTGAGTAATTTTTTAAGAAAAATAAGTCAAAATTCTCTGATTCCAGCTTCTTAAATGTGAATATTTTCTGGTTTCTTTACTCCTCTATGACAGTAAACTGAATATCTTTGGGTTGTGGACAAAACAAGACATTTGAGGACGTCATCTTGGGCTTTGGGAAACACTGATCGACATTTTTCACCATTTTCTGACATTTTATAGACCAAACAACTAATCGATTATTCAAGAAGATAATCGACAGATTAATCTACAATGAAAATAATCGTTAGTTGCAGCCCTAGATTATGCTACATAATTCCTCAATCATGCTCAAGAGACCTGTCCAAACAGTCTAGAAACATGCTGGCTATATGCTATAGCCCGATGTGTGCATAAATGTCTTTTACTGTCTGTAATAGGCTTTATTTAAGGTCTTTATTTCTATTCATCACCTATATTTTAACAGAGCTATGCATTTTTGCTTTATTAACATAGGTATCCTTATAAGCCCCCCTTTTATCCAGTTGATACAGTAATAGTGTGTAAGTCTGCGTTTGTAAAGCTGTATTAATACACAGAAAAAAGTTGTCTTTGTTGTCTGTCGTGTATTAGAACCTCACAGTAACCGCCCCTGCAATGCCGTACAGTGCACTGCAACAACATCAACCCAGATACACTTACTCCATGTGTTCAGCATGAGGGGACAAATAACCCACATCAGCAGACCTCTCAACATGCCCATGAGGGGAGAAGGAAAGAAAGGGATTGGGTTATTCCAAAGATGAATGTGCCTCGCAGCTTTTGGGCACACAACACAAGCCCAGTGAAAGGGAACATCGGCATCATTTGATGAGGCATTCCAAATGTCTCGCGGGGGGGGGGGGGGGGCCCGAATCGCCGAGGGCTAAATGACAAATATATGTTGTTGGTGGTGGAGAGTGATTCTGCCGGCTGCCCTAAGGTGCTCCGTGGCTGCCAGCGCTATTCCATTTGTCCTTGAAGATGTTGGCTGAAAATGTTTTCTGCGTCCTGCTTCTCTGTGTACAGTATCTACATGTGCAGCGGCTCTCTCTCGGTCTCTCAAATCACGACTCTCTCTCGGTTCTATAGCGTCCCAGACCGTCTCTCCTTCCTCTCTTTATCTTTCTCTCTTTCAAGCTGGGGTGCTTTTCATTCTTTTTTTTTTCTTCTATATTTCATCCTTTGTCTGAAAAGATAGGAGCACGATGGCTAAGACTCTTGAGGACCAACGATTCATTGTATAGCCCAGCATGTAAACACTTAGAAAAGCAAAAATATATTTCGATGTAAAAAAATGCCAAGGCCGTTTTCATCCTGTAAACAAATTCTTGCAACTAAAGAATATTGATCTGTTTGTGTGCGCTGCAGTTTCAAAACAGCATCTGTTGAAATCCATTGAAATATGTGGCTGGATACTGGAGGG
>NW_027283283.1:0-26164 GCF_046629955.1 Centroberyx affinis | reverse complement strand
TACACTTCATTTCACCGCACACCTCGCCGTCTCGCCCGCCGCCCGCTCTCCGAGGCACCGGAGCCACCGCGAGGACTCGAAAAATGTGTGTACGCGATAGAGGAAGAGACATTTAGGTAAAAGAGAAGTGGAAAGATAGAGGTGGGGGGGGGGGGGGGGGAGATTAGTCAGGGTATGAGGAGCGTGCATAATTCATAGGCCTGTTACCGGAGATGATTTTGCACATCTTAGAGAGAGATCACAGTCGCCTCTGATGGGTCTCGATGGAGACCTTAGGCTGCGAGAGTTCCTCGTTTAGAGCTGCACTCTGGAGACCGGACTGTACAACACACACGCACACACACACACACACACACACACACACACACACACAGAGACAGAGGACTGCTGGGCTTATAAAAAAAGAAACAAGGAATAAAAGTGAGCAACTTAAAAAGAGAGTCCTCCCCCATCACATATATTCAATTAGAGGGGATCTGCAGGTTTAAAATGTAAGACTTTTAAAGACCATTTTAATGCTACCTGGAGTTGAATTTAAAACCAATTTAAAGTATAAAAAAAAAAAAGAAGAAGAAACAAAGCTAAAACCAGCCTATTTCTGACTGAACATAGCTGATGAAAGCTGTCAAACTATAAATGGGCAGAATAAGAAGCACATCAGGAAATTAATTGTTAAGGGAAATGAAATCCAACTGCGTTTAGTAAAGCAGATAGGATGCACACTGTACTAACCCTGAATTATTTCTATGCTGCTACCACTGTGGTTGACCTCCAGAATAGTAGGCCATTCATATTTTAAGGCCAGTGTGTGCACAGTGTGGCCTATCAGCGAATCACTGCCTGGCTTTATAATGGCCTCAATGGTTTTTCACATGCACAGTTCTACCTCTAGAGAAGCCTATACCGTTTCATTTAGTCTTCATTTCATTCAGTGCTGGGAGACATATTTAGACGTTTTCAATTGCTAGCTCCGGATGTTAGCACGTCTAATTAGCGATTACATTTCATATTATTTCCTCATAACAAATTTTATGGTCACTTTTGGAAGAAATGAAATGTCCTTCAGAAAAATGTAGAATTGCCTTCCTAATTAGTATATTATGGAAAATATTTTGGCCTATCGCACGTAGCTAGACTAAATGTTATTTAATTTATAATTAGCATTTTCTGTCTTTCTTTCTTCCCTCACCATCAGTATGTTTTCAGATTCTATCTGAAGATGAATGTATTGTGTGTCGAAGTGATAAATTGTATAAGTTGTGTAGGACTGTTTTTTTTTTTTTTTTTTTTTTGCTCATTTCCATTTTGTACCATTTGGATTTATTCTACCAAATGAAATTGTATAGCAACTTATTAAGAGTGGAGCAAGTCGATATGGGAATCTTAACTATCTACACTACCAGTCAAAACGCACACATTTTTCTTTATCTTTACTATTTTTTACATTTTAGAATAATACTATAGACATCAGAACTACAAAATAACACAAACGGAACACTTTTTGGAAAGGCTTTGGAAAGAAATTCACTTATTCTGTAGGCATCGACTTCACTATTTATATTGTCTAAGAAACAAATTTCAAGCATTTAAGCATAAGCCTTTAGATCAAAATGGCTTTAAGAGAATGAAAAACATAGAACACTTAATCAAGTGGGTCCAAACTTTTGACGGGCAGTGTATATTGTGTCTATATATTCATTATTATCATTTGTTTAGAAGCAGTAGCAAAGGTGTGGGGTTTTTCACTGATGTGTTGAGGATGTCAGTGCTGTGCAGGAGGATGACAGGCTATCCTCCGTTGCAGGAAATTGCCACTGTCCAAATCTGTGAGGCAAGTCCTTTGCACACCTATTCTTATCTTTGTGCAGGTGCCAATGGGAGACAAAGAGGTCAAAGCCTTGCACAAAATTTCAAATAAACTGCCACACACTGCGCTCTTGCATAGCCGGTGAAAGGTTCTTAACGTTTCGGTATTCAAACCTTCATTAGGATGACTCATGCAGACACAGGAAACAATATAGTCTAGTCTACTGGTCCAATTGTAAACAAGTTCATAGTTCAAGTAATGAGGACATATAAACAACATCTGCAATTATCATAGAATATAGGAATATAACACCATAAAATGTAGAAAAAATATAGAAATACATTTCATACAATGCACACTATGCGTTCCCAAAGGCAACTGGAAAGACAATAAATATACATACACACACACACACACGCATACATATGCATATGACAATTACCTAGAACAATGATTAATTCCACCTATATTCACATCTTCCAGGCACCAATCTTAAATCATCACATTCATATTTAATTCATCATTCAAGCCATTAGGGGCCAATGTTTGTAAAGTGAAAATGTAAAATGCCTCCCTGGCTAATAATAGAATAATAGCTGCTCAACATTGACTCCCCTAGGTGGTGGTTTGACTTTTTCAATGCCATGAAAATGTAATGTGGAAACATCATCCACAGTCATTAAAATGAGCAGCCCAAGGGTTAGTCCCCATCACTGCGTCTGATTGTGCTTTTGTGGCCGCTTATCCTGTGCTTCAGTGATCTAGATGTCTTACCCACATGTGTCTGGTGACATTGTTTACGACTGCTCCAGCAGATCATTTCTTATGTTTATTAGTTTCCTGTGTCTGCATGAGTCATTCTGATGAAGGTTTTAATACCGAAACCCGCCACTGGAACCTGCCAAGGCCACTCAGAGCTCAACAACATTTCTGTTTAAACAAGTTTTTATGCCGCTTGGGATTGTTGCAAAATAACTGCTGGAAATCTAAATAGCCTACATATTGTCTCAAACCTTAATTTAACCAAAAGCACCTCATCTCAAACCTTCTTTTAACCAAAAGTACCTGATCTCAAACCTTAATTTAACAAAAGGTACCTGATCTTGCACCTTAATTTAACCAAAAGTATCTGATCTCAAACCTTAACTTAACCAAAAGTACCTGATTTCAAACCTTAATTTAACCAAAAGCACCTGAGTGACTATTAAGCGGCCAGTTGATGAAGTACCAAAGGGATGAGTCAAACGATTTCCTATTCACGCATTACAATTCATTCTTGGGGATAAAGGCACCCGATGCAGTAATTTACATGTCCCAAATAACCTTGTTTTGCCGTCTTTCTGCAGCCATTATCATTGAAACCTAGAAATCTATAATATTACAGCCAATGCTACAGTACGGTAGCAGGGAGGCATAACTCTAAACTCGACAAAGCAGGGGAAGAATATTCAACGTCAATCACAACGCAGAGGAGAGAGATTGCAACACACCCATCAAATTTTACTCAAAAGGCACAAAACCGTCAATTTGAAAATGTACACCTAAACATCAACATGCATAACCAGTGTCACTGATAATATTACAGAGTGTGTGGGTTTGTAAAACGGATGCTAAATACTCGGGGGGGGCTGTAGCTAATAACATTTTGTATCCGGTAGTGCTCTGGCATGCATCCAGTAGTGACTCTAAACTGTGGGTTGAGGAGCAACTAAACAGGTTACACTCTTACAGCGCTATCCTCAAACACAAGAAACAGCTTGGTTTCAATTACAGGAGAGAATACCTTGGAAACACGAAAGCGGGTCTTGAGAGCGTACGGAGGAGAACGGTGGGTGAAAAAGCGTTCGCCCCAAGAAGCGGCGAAAGACTCAATTGCCGCTAATTAGTGCAGCTTGTTGCACAGTGCATAGTAAAAGGCATCCAGAGGACTCATTGACTGGCTACACTGTATTTAAAGCCTGCAAATTATACCCTAGATCCACTTTCCATGGGTTGGCGGAGAGCAGAAAGCCACTCGGGCACAGAGGGCCCGGCTATGCTGCGACTCAACTGGGAAACACAAGCTCCCTGTAGTTCGATGGGCATCCGATGCAGACGGCTACTGAGGAACTTTATCTGGGAAAGGAATCCAAATCGTTCTCACCGCAGACTTTCACTAGCATGAGAGCAAAAAGGTAGATCGCGAATCCAATAATGAGATGAGAAAATTCAACTTCTTCTTTTCCTGCTTTTCCTTTTACCCCGGCACATTACGTATCGAAACCATTGCATCTTGTTTGAAACCGTAAGACTTTTTTTTCTCTTTGTACAGCAGTGCATGGGTCTTCAATCATGAGCCACGGAGGGCCAAGAGTTTGCAGGTTTTCATTCCAACCAAACACTACAGCAGGTGATTTCATTGATTAGTTCCTCCTCTCTGGTTGAAGGTGTCCTCATCAGTGGAATCACCTGCTGTAGTGTTTGGTTGGAATGAAATCCAGCAAAAAAAAAGAGGAATGAAAACCTGCATACTCTCGGTCTCCTCCACATGATTGGAGACCTCGGCGTTAGTGAGTGTGTCTTTATATTGTACAGTGAAAAACATCTATAGCTCTCATCTTTCTCTTTGTCTGGATAAAAAAAAAAAAAGAGCTTTTCCAGGTGCATGACATCTAACAGATGAATCCACCGTGTTGTCAGATCTAAGGCATAGAGATGCCGTACATACAGCAGGTGGCTCTGGTCCAGGTCTCCACAGTGATGTAGTGTATGGTGCAGCTGGAGTCTGCGCTGACCAGGGGCAAGCCAGGTCTGGCCAAATACAGAGCCAGGCTTTCATCTTCCTGCTGTGGACTGATGGAGTCGCCGGGCACCTTTGAAGCTTCCGCCTCCATTAGCTTTCAATGAGACGGATTGGACCGCAGGACCCCCGTTCCACCACTTCTGCTCGCTGCCTACTTTGAACATCTCCAATTTTCTAAAAAAGTATAGCCATGAAAGACGGGTAAATAAATCAGGTTTGGCAGAGAATGTGCGAGTGTTTGGGAAAGGGAAAAAAAAAAAAAAAAAATGTGTGAACACGGGGGTTGTTTCAAGCAACTGCTCCATCTCATGCAAGTTCAGGGGGTTTTGTGCCGGGCTTTGAAGCACAAAGTGATATGACAGCTGACAAATAGGACAACAGTAGTATCGGCTTACTAAAGCAACAGCCAAGACAGGCTGTCAGTGGCGTTCAGTCTGAGGATGGGGTCTGGCTGCACCTGCGGATGGGACGCCTTCGCCTCCACTTCCGCCTCGTGTGACGCAACCACTGAACTGTATTGAAACAGCTGGCTTATTGAGCGAGATCCACTGGCAGAGTTTCTATAGTCAGAGTCCTTGACAAACCCAGCAATCATCCAGAACAGCAGGAAATGAACAGGGGAAACTTAGCTGCATGTCCTCAGGCACTTGTGCTTTTCAAGGGCAAGTGAGAAACTCTGATGACACCGAGCATCCAAACCGAAGTTTATACCAACACTTCACTGACACATTTCATTATTTAATGCCATTTGCAGCAATTGTTATATCTCATGTGCTATAAACGTGGAAGAGAGCAAAGTGATGTGCTGTGCATCATTACTGCACGTCAGTTCAGTGTCTGAAAGTCATTTTGTGGCTCGCTGTGGTGGTGACCCTTATTGATTTATTTGCCAAAGGCTAATTTTAGCGGCATGCGGCACTTGACGTGAGGTAATTTCAGGCCCTGGTTGGAAGACATCTAAAATGGGTCCTTCAACAGGAGCAAACAAGGGAAGTTGCCCTAATATTTGCCCCACACCAATACAAATACAACCTCCCAAAAGCCATTGCAGCTTTCATATCAGCAGCGGCAAGGCTGAGCCAAGCCGAGCCAGGTAGGAACTAAATGTTGGGGATCTGGAATCCTTGTACATACATTTTGCTGTCAGTGCTCTTAAATGATCACAAATATCTCCACTGGAAGGAACACTACAAATTGAGTAGATTATGGGGAGCGTGGGCTGACCAATGAAAGGCAAAAAGGCAAAAACAGACATTACAAATCTTTCACGAACCTAATTTTCCACCTATGTTCGTTAAATGCATTCCTTTAGTGCGGTCCAGTACGTGTGTTGCTTTAATTTAAAAGGTTCCATATTTTACTCTTTTTCAGCAATTTAGCACAGTTCCCTTTAAAAAACATTTGTGAAGTGTATAGCAAAAAAAAACACTGTTGGCACCCTTGGTAAAAATTAGGCAAAGAACATTTCAGCATTTGAGATTTGTAGTATTCCTTTAAGATGCTCTGGCAGCCCTTTACAGCTGCCTATTGCATTTAAATGGATCTCATTTGGCCTCTCAGGGATACATCACATTTGGCTATTTTTACTGGTGTAGAATGGACTACATAACTCATAAAACATGAAGCTATTGCTGCTTTGAGAGAGTCAAATTCTGATCATCTCTTACCCTGCTTCCACTGTGCCTAAAAATACATATTTGATAGTTAAGGTTAGGGTTTAGGGTGAGGTGCTCAATTTCAATTTTCCCCCAGAGGTCAATAGCAAAATGATCAAAATAAACCTTATCCAGAAATGTGGGTGGAAGGAGGAATAATAGTTTACCTGATTATAACAGAAAATCCATTGAAATGTATTCAAATGAAAGACAACGCCGCGTCTTTAAAAACCATTCCAAGGAATATTTTGTTTTTTAAGATTTTGGGGGGAGTGCATTTTCGCTTTTATTGGATAGTTCAAAGTAGTGAGAGACAGGAAAGATCGGGATTTGGAACAACTGCTTCTAAAAATTATAAAACTATTTGGACATTTTCCTGAGCACGAAAAGTCTTATTTATTTTTGCTCAGTGTTTTTGGTTCATCCCAAAATATTTCTTAAGTTGACTCTTTTCAGTTGATTACTGATATTGGCCAAAATTTTCATATCCACCCGAGACTATGTTATATACCTTACAACTTGGCTTCACATTTAGTATGTAATAAGACTGTAACTGTTAAGAGTTCATTAGAAAACATGAGAGCAAGAGAGCGTGCCAGCTACTGCAAAACTTTTTGTATATACTGTATACTGTATAGATGCTGTATATACAGTACTGTACTGTGCAAAAGTCTTCGGCACCCTAGACGTTTTATATAAAATTTGTCTTAAATGTTTATTTATGTGTCTTCTGCAATAGTGTAGTCGGTAGACTGCTCTTTATAGTAATTTTTTTTAGATTTCGAACATTTTTATTTCATTATTTTTGAAAGCCTCTTCGCTTTACAGATTTTTTAGTACCTAAGACTTTTGCACAGTGCTGTATATAGTGTATATATGAATGTGTTTTCTTGTTCATTCAATTACTATGAAACATTTTAACCAGAAAACACCATCATTCAGCATGAAGCTCCCAAGTGAGATTGTCTCTTCACAACGATAAAAGTGGTGATTCCGCAGAGGGACTGGGTTACCACTCTGCCGCCTGCTAAAATTACTGTCAGGGTTGTTGAACAGAAACACTCATTTATTTTCAAATAGGCAGACCAAATCTGCCAATAGAAAAGGCTCAAAGCTCAATTATTTACTGAATAATGGCCGACTTGTAGCTGCCTCCGTCACTCAATACAGTAGGACCAGATGGGAGCCATTGCAGGGAGAGGGGCCCATTGATGAGGAACGTCAATCTGACATGGAAGTGTATTTGACGGAGAAAGAGGAAAGAGGAAGAGCGAGAGGGAAAAAAAATGAGCCGCCTCCATAGGAAGAACAAAGTAATCTCTGCCGCAATTGGACAGAGAATAATAGAAACATTGATTGGTGGCTGTTAAACGGCTGCCGTTGATAGACTCACTCCGGTGTGCGCGTTTTCAATTGTCGAAATCCTTCCCAAGTCAAGGTAATGCTCTGACAAAATATTTAAATATAGAAGGCAGACTATTATTGAATAAGTCATGAGGCTGTCACCTACACTGTTCCTTGCCTCCTGTCAAAAGGCCGCCTGCACCTTGGTAAAATGTGCACCTTGTTTTGCCGATAAAGTTCTGACAGTGGAACAGGCAAGGGAGAAAGCAGAAAATCCCTGGTAAACACGGAGGGGAAATCTTAATACACTGCTCGGATGGAAGGTATCATGACTAACAGAGGGTGGAAAAAAAATAAATGGGGGGGGGGAGCCCGTCTATTTGTTATGAGCCACTGCAATAGGAGCTGACAGAGGCAATCGAAATGCATTTGTGTTTAATGATAATAGACCTGCGACAGATGACAGCTCGCCATTTCTCATGTTTCTGCACTATTTGCTGAGGACTAACGATTTACGCTGAGGAATACAAACAGAAAGGGATCAACCCTATCTATTTCTATCCTGCCACCGCAAAAAAAAGGTGACTATTAGCCTACCTTGTTTGCAAGCCAAGCAACTTCCCCCCCCCCCCTCCCTTCACCAGCAAGCTGTTGACAAGACAACGGGGTCGGCGCGAAGCTTAAACGACACAGGTGTAACCGGGCCTGGGATAAAACTACGACGCGCGGGGGCGGGTTTTGGCTCGGTGTCACGCTGGGGGTTGAAGAGTTCTCCATTAGCTGAAGGGGGGGCACGGCGAGGCAAGGAGGCCGCTCTCATCTCCACCTCGGTCAGGTGAGTGAGCGGCGGAAAGAGAGAGAGCGGAGGCGGGAAGCCTTCTCTCAGCATGGATAGCAATGCTTTTGACAGACCTGTAATCACAGTCAGGAAGGAAGAGAGAGGAGGAGGAGGAGGAGGAGGAGGAGGAGGGCGACATCAGGAAGGCAGAGAAGGGGAAGGAGGTTGTTGCCTCTGTGCATGCAGAAATAAAGACAGCAGAGGAGTAGTGGAAACGGAGAGGTATCAAGGGTGAGTTCCCACCAAGCATGGCTGCAGGAGTTTATTTGAAGACCGCACAGTTTGTTAGGAGTGAGAACGTCATCTGAACCATTACGTGGCTTCGCTTGCCCAATGACGTTGAGCGGTCTACTCATTTCCGACAGCTAAACCCAACGTAGGACTAAGGCGCGCCAACAGTAGACGCCAAATGATTTGTGGATGTCTTCTGCAGCAGCTCAGTGTTATTGGCAGCTAGCTAGAGTGGAGCTGGAGCTGGAAACCAGGGGCTTTTCCTGATTGCTCCTACAAGGCTGCAGTGTGTTGGTTTAAGAGCTGTGGGATGCAGAGCTGTTTGTCTAAGCCGCACATGATGGGAGATAAAGCCAGCTCTGATCAGAGAGCCCACTGTGGACCTGCCTGCTGCAACACAGCCAAGCCATGTTACCAGTACATTCACGGAAAAGCGTCAAACACACAAACATATACGCACACCCCGACAATAGTTTGTAGGCTGATTGAAGCTTTGTACTTAGGAGAGAAAATGCCTTGCCAACACTGAGCCCAAATTGAAAACCCAGCTGATTTGTAAGGAAGAAAATCCAAGGGCTAAAGGTGTTTTCTACGAACAAACAAAAAAGGCAGCATGGCAAATAGCTGCAAAGGTTGAAGCTAGTACCAGTGTTTTCCACAAGCACCGACTGTCAGCCAAATCGCTGATTACCGACTCCTTTCCGGTTCGTTTTTTTAACAATAGTTTTTGTTCTTAATGTCGGCAATTCTCCTGAATCTGATTGCCGTATTGATGTTTAGGAGCCTTATAGTCGCCAGTGTTTCTTATACATAGATTACATTTGGGTCCATGCAGTTTCTGGTAAGCAGATTAAAATTAGTCAATAATTAAAAAGGGTATTTTGCATGGAATCAAGGTGTCAGATTTCAAGCATTAAAAGACACCTAAATAGAGCTTGGGCATCAGAAAGTTCCCCTTAGGGAATCTAAACACCCAGAGCATCCTAGCAGGCTGCTGGCTACTCGGTGTGCTTGTGGTGAAACACTGCTGCTATGCCTCTTTAGTCTGGGCCTGTAAAACTACCTCCGCTTGTAAAACACTGAACCAGAAGCTCTATCACTCTATTTTGCTCTCTTCCTCGTTCCAAGGCTAACTAATAGTCCTCCAGCCTCACCAATCCCTTCCCCGAACAATGAGAAAAAGTGGCAGCAGACGCCGACAAAGAGGAAGAGAGCCAGGGTCACTGAATGCTCCTTAAGCCGTTATCATGAGGGGAAAAATTTTTCTTCGGCTCAACAGACAATGGAAAAGAAATCACAGCTGGCTCAACCATTAAAACAAGAGAGACAATGGTTATATATGTAGGCAGCTTGCCCCCAAACCAGTGACAAGCTTATTTCAATGGATAAGATGGTAGCTTCGGGCCTCCCAACCCAGCATATAGCCAGCATTTCCAAGTGGAAGTGGAGTTGACTTTTTCCACTGTGGATCAGACCTCCAGCCAGAATATCAGCTGTGTCACAGATTCCTCCATGTCTGACTGGAACCTTGTCTTTACAAATCTCAGCGTTACAGGTTTTGGGCTGACAAAATCTCAAAAACTTTCAAAAATGTGTCCCAGATACAGCAAAATCGGGCCTAAACTCATGTAGTGTGCACTGGGCTTTACGGTATCACAATTAATTTGATGTTTAAATACTACACATAGCACCTTTAACATGTCAGTTGGAAACTGCTTATCATGATGTATGCTATGGATTTACATTAAAGATTGATGTCAGCCTAAAAAGGAGGCAAACTCTCAAATTAAAAAGGGGTTATAATGTAGGTTCACCCTCCACTACATCCCTGGGGAAGTCTATGTGGTTTCCTGGGAATCATAACTGACTTTTAGCAGCAGATTTTGAAAAAAAAAAAAAATCTTTTGGCTTCAGCGTGGTGTAAATAAACATCCAAATAAAAGCACTGGGTTTGGCCAACTTCACAGACGGCAGGCTAATAAGAGTTGAGGCCTGAGGTCATCAGTCAGCCCGGCTTTAAGACAGGCTGACACTTCAAAAGGGTCCCTGCTGCACATCATAAATAACAGGAAGGACAGAATGGAAATTTGGGACACCATCTTTTTGCAGTTTATCACTCCGCTTAAGTACTCTCCCCTCCTCTCCTTACGCCTCTCCCTCCCCGATGCCCTCTCTTCCTCCCACTCACTTCGCTCCCATTCAAAGGCGATTTCAGCCCGACAGAATGGAGAGAGATCATTTATAAAGCTGTGCTCTTTCAAAGTTAATGACTGGCTGTAATTTGTGTGCCTGTGTTTGTTACGTGTCTGCTGTAGATGGACAGTGCAGTATTAAGTCTGCAAAGCCCCTGCAGAGCTGCAGGTAGCCGTGTGTGTGTGTGTGCTTGTGCATGCACACACGAGTCCATGCATGTGTGCTATTGTTCCATGGACCAGCTATAAATCACCTGTCATTTACTACCTTGGCGGAGCTATTCATCTATGCAATGTTATTCAAAGCTCAACAGTAAAGACACAACACTTGCCTAGAGGCTTCAGGATACATTAACACCAAAACGCAGCCATTCAGGACTTCTGTTTAGGTAGGAAACAGAGTATACTCTCCAGATTCACATGGATCCTGAACCCACTTACAGCTGTACACAAAAAATACATATGTATTAGCCTGTTCTGGGACTGGATACAGTTATAGCATCTGAGACACACTGCTGCATTCACCACCAAAAAGCCATGCAGGGATTTAGAAAAGTTGGAGCACTAGTGAAGAACATTTAGTTAACAGTTAAGATTATGTGAGGTAATTCTATGTAATAATGTGACACCTTCAAAAGCACATTCAATTTAGATTCTTAAAGGCCTTGTATCCAATATGAGACAAGTCAGTCTGGTACTATGGGTGGTCAGCAACCGTAATTGGACGATACTTGATTTGTCAATTTCTCATTTTACTTCCTGCTGCAGAATTTCAAACACAGAGAAAGATTCACACAAATTTTACCAACTACAGCCCCATGGCAAATGAAGTCTGTTCATAGCAAAGTAGACGTTTGAATATTCAAAGCTGGTTGAACTGCAGTGTTGCTAAGGGCTCTTAAAGCCCGCAAAGCGATTTTAACATGGTTTCATCCCAATTGGGGTTTCCCTGAAAAATTAGAGGAAAATCCTGTTTAATAGTTTATACTCGGCTGTCTTGATAGCGGACCGTTTTCTTTAAATTCTCACACCAGCCCGAGCCTAGTTGAAATGAATATACCAAGTTTTTGTGAGATTGTACAGTAGGTCAACTCACCCGTTGGTCAGTTTTGGTTAACTGCTAACACTTAAGCCTACGTTATGTTGAGTGACAGTAGGCTCCATGCTAACACTTTAGCCTACACTATGTTGAGTGACAGTAGGCACTTTAACTTGTGGCCTACTATCACTCAACATAGTGTATGCTAAAGTGTTAGCATGGAGCCTACTTTCGCTCAACATAGTGTATGCTAAAGCGTTAGCATGGAGCCTCCTATCGCTCAACATAGTGTATGCTAAAGCGTTAGCATGGAGCCTCCTATCACTCAAAATAGTGTATGCTAAAGCGTTAGCATGGAGCCTCCTATCACTCAACATAGTGTATGCTAAAGCGTTAGCATGGAGCCTCCTATCACTCAAAATAGTGTATGCTAAAGTGTTAGCATGGAGCTACTTTTGCTCATAGTGTATGCTAAAGTGTTATCATGGAGCCTCCTATCACTCTACATTGTGTATGTTAAAGTGTTAGCATGTAGCAGCGAAGCAAACAATCTACTGGAGACACGTTGATGATTTTGGTGTCTATGTTCTCATCACTTCAGCGGGAAGCTGACCAACAAGGAAATCTAGCAAAAACTGGTGTTCTCCACTTAACATAAAAAAGGACCTAGCTGACCTGGGAAAGAGCTACCAGACAATGAGTGTTTAGAACAGCAAATGTAAAATCTCTCATGAACTGGCTATAGGTTGCATCACTATTGTGTTATACTGATAGAGAGCAACAAAACAGACATCCATTTATATGAAAACGTCAAGGATTATTACTTTAACAGTGCCTTTCATATATTCTTCATGGTTTCGCTAATGTGCCTTAGTTAATGCTGCAGTGCTGACGCTGCTGTCCTGTCCTCACTTGGAGGGCATGTCGATAGCTTTCCCTCTGCTCCCCACCAAGGTCGCCCACCCCCTTGTGGCAGCTGTGGAAACAATGGAGATGCAGTGCTGCGCCGCTCACTAAAACAAACACACCCGCTGCACGGCACAGCAGCGTCCCTCTCTGACCCGCTCTCTCTGAAGGAACTGTAGGGAGATACTGTTCCAAACCCACTGGGGTGTGTGTGTGTGTGTCTCAAGATGGGTTGACAGCTGTGTGAGGAGAGAGAGATCATCCAATAGGAGGGAGATGAGAGAGGGGTCACCGGTGAAGCAGAAAGTGTGCGTGTGTGTGTGTGTGGTGTGTGAGCGTGTGTGGTACATCTATCCTTGTGAGAACCGGTTTGATTTTTAGACCTTCAGAGAGAGGACATTTTGGTCAGCCCTCACTTCTTCAAAATGGGAGTTTAGCATTAGGACTTGGGTGTAGAGTTAAGACTAGAATTAAGATTAGGTTTAGGTTAGGGTTAAGGTTAGTTTAGGGTTAAGTGTTGGGTTTCGTGCTAGGATTAGGTCAGGGTAAGGGAATGAATGTAGTCAATAGAAGGTCCTCAAAACTTTAGTAAGATGTGTATGTGTGTGTGCATGTGTGTGTTGCAGCATCGGGCCAAAGGATCGATGGCCCTGACGACATCTTTGCCAGCTTGTGGCACCGTCCTATAAGTATCAACACACATCATACAGATTCACACAGGTGATGCTGCCGGTCATGTAAAGCCTGGTTGGAAAGGGAAAGCTGCTAACTAGCCCCTGAGGTGACGCACAGGAAGATACAAATTGGCCCCTGAAGGATATTCTGGAGCAATAATCAGCCATGTTGTACAAGAAATCCCTCCCATCTCCCTGCAATATAAGGTTGGTGAGATACAACAGCGCGGGCTAGTGGGTTTGTAACCTAAAAACAGAGGATAATGTCTCTGCTGCAACAAGCAGCGAACTAGGCCACACTGATTACACTGGGGACAAGAGAGGTGCCACTTCTGACAGCTTTGCAAATGGCATGCAGGGTTACTAAAGGTTACAACAATGTTTATCAACCGCTGGAATGCGCCCCCTAGGGGAGGCAACACAGTGCTCAGGTGCGAGAGGCAGTGGGGGGGGGGGGGTTATGAGGTGGGGGGAAAAACAAAAATCAAGCAGGACAAATTTCATGAAAAAATATCAATGTGTTGTTTTCAGCCATGTCCAGACAAACACCACTGGCTATCAGGTCTCAGTGTTAAGACGACAGGTCAAACATGGACAAGTTGAAACAAACGGATGAGCTCGATCTGTTGCGTCCTCTCTTTCCTTTCCTAGGAAATACATTTATGTAACTATAAATATGTATTGCGACTTCGATATAGACATGACATTTTAAAAATGTTTAAAGGGGGGCTTGACTGGTGACATCCAAGAGTTTTTATGCAAATTATGATGTACTGAATTTGATGTCAACCAAATCCACTAAAACATGGAACTATAGAAAGATGTCAACCAAAACCACTAATCATAATGGAACTATAGAAAGATGTCAACCAAAACCACTAATCATAATGGAACTATAGAAAGATGTCAACCAAAACCACTAATCATAATGGAATTATAGAAAGATGTCAATCAAATCCACTAATCATAATAGACTATAGATAGATGTCAACCAAAACTACTAATCATAATGGGACTATAGCAGGGTTTTTCCTGCAGAAAGAATGTTTTGGCTTTGAACGCCAAAGCCACCAGAATGATCAAAGTTCTACTGAATTCATTTTCTGTCGATCAACTAATCGATTAATCGACGAATCGTTTCAGCACGACAAACATGACTGTTATTTTTCCTAAAATTGCTAGTCAATAACAAAATGCAGGAAACAGACCGGCTCACATCTCATTACAACAACCTATTGTATGCAACTCAAACACAAAGCAAATATGTGACTACAGGTGAATTTACAAATCCCGAAATGTAGTTTCAGTTCTCAAACCCTTGACAAAACTCCCCAAATGGCCAAAAAACAATATTTGGCGTTGGGTATTCTGGCTACAATGGATACCCACAAAGTACTTATAGAGCATTCATTGTCATTTGAACCCACTCAAACACCCATAATCCAGTGCTTCACTCTCATAACATAACAAAAATAATTTCCTGAGGTAGTACACAGCAATCATATAAAATACCTACATCTCAAAAAACCAAAAAGGATTATGCAGGACCACTGGAGCCACCGTGGTTCTGGACTCGTTTTTCCATCAGTGAGGTACAATTTCAGAACATCTGACGGTGGCAGATAGAGAAAAGAAGAGAAACGAGAGAGACTGAGTCAGTGGAACAGTGAGAACAGACCTGGAGGCTGGGAGGCAGTGCCATAGCAACCCAGAGCCATAACCCCGTCCCACCGCGGGGAGTTGACATTTACTCCTACGAGCCCCGGCACTGTGGGTAAAACCTATTGTTGCCAGCCGTCATTTTCCATCCCCTCCTCTTGAGGCTTATGACTTTAATTGCTTTTGTTGTCTTTGATGGAGGGAGAGAGAGAGAGAGAGAGAGGGGGAGAGAGAGAGAAAGAGAGAGAGAAAGAGAGAGAGCAGCGCTAGCAGAGGTAAAGTGCCATAGATTCCACCCTCCTCCTTCCTGCCTACTCTAACTGTGGCTGATTATAGAGCCCTTCAGACGGATCAAGACGAACAGCCTCCTCGTCCTCCCCGAGCTTTCAGGGGACCCGAAATGGGCAGGCCAACGGAAAGCCATACAAGTGTCAAATAAAGCTTTCTGACGGAGGTTTAGGACAAGCGGGGGGAAATTTGTTAGTGCGGATTATAGGTATTTGACAATTTAAAGGAGCTAAATTACATTAATTAGGCCAATAGTCAGGTCTGCACCCCTAAAGTCAAAAAATACCATGGCTTGGCAAGGCGCCACGCTCAGTATAACTCAACCCCTAGCTCTGAGTACCTCTTTCACGCCCAACATGCATACTGGGAGGTAATAAATTCTAACCAATTCAATAACATCTAGCTGGTGTTGTGATCTCCAGCCCTTACTGTGAGGCCAATAGCCGATAGGACGTAATGATTGGGACAGCAGGGGAAAAGTCTCATGTTGACGTGGGGTGAAAGCCCATTTACAGATCAGCGAGCATGCCGCGGTTAGGGCCTATCCGCTAATGAGGAAACAGAAGTAAAAAAGCACTCTACTTCTCAATCATAGCAAACAACCACGACCGGGCCAATCAGATCCTCTGAACCCCCTATTGAGCCTGTCCTAAGAGCCCCTCGCCTGCTTTTACTTAAAGTCACCTTAAGTGCTTGTTGCGCGCAGGTGGTAATTGCGCCATTCATCTTAGCGGTAACTAATTACACTCAACAGTGTTTGTTATTCTGAGGGAAGGGATAGTGATTGAGTGGGTTACAGTGGGAGGCCATTTGTCGATGGAGGGGAGTAGCGGCGAAGGCTGGGCAGCGGGCCTGGTGGCTATAAATTCAGCCGAGTGTCTCAACATCATGGGCGTGAGGCCGGACCCTGTTATGTGTGCGCAGTAAGATTATAGAGCACAGCCTCCCCGCGCTCCTGCAACACATTATTATGTCCGCGACCTAAAGCTCGCCGGCATCTGTGCACCTCGGCTCTGTGTGAGAGAAATGCTAACAGCGTGAGGGGATAAGAGGGAGGGAACTGCTCAGCGGATGGCTGAACCACTGATATGTGGGGGGAGAGAAAAAAAAAAAAAAAAACACAGTGAAAAGGGCCTCACAGCCAATGCCAGGGAAAAGTGAAGAGACAGAAAGCAGGACATTATGTCCATAGGTACTGGGTGGGCGAAAGCAGAGCCCGGTCTAAAATGTACTATCTTCGCTAACACTTTACTAGAAGTGATGCTCATAAGGAATTATAAAGGCATCATACACAGAGGGCATGAAATTACTATAATCAGAGTGTTACATAATAAACACAATGTGCAAAAAAATCATGGGGCTGAATACTGTATGGGGCAAAAGTATAGTTAATGACATATTAAACTGAACACACTTTGCTGTTGTTGTCTTATGATTACATTGTGAGAAAAGTTTACAATTTTATAATCTGCTTGTAATGCTGATGTGCTTCATGTAAATTGTTACCACATTTTTATAGGCCTAGAGTCTAGCCATACACTTTCCCTGGTTTCACATGCTATTGGCTATATCAGAACGAACAAATTTCTTTCTTGAAAATTTCACATGAACACCGATGTGTAAAGTCAGAGAAAATTTTGCTACCCAGGCTTCTGAGTTATCATGCAATGATGAGCTGTAACCTTCTCAAATTGGCAGAAAACGTTTTGTGTTTTCATACCCAGGCATGTTTTTTGCAGGCTTGTAGTTACACAGACTAAGCATCATCAGTAACATTTGTTTGACGTGGAAGTCCCACTCTGTCGGACTTTCCCCACCAGCACATGAACGCAGCAGTAGACTCAGCCTCTGCTCAATGTTCATTTCTTTTCTGGCGATTCCCTCCACATTTAAATGTGTCTCATGTGCCATTTCACAGTAGCTGAAAACAGTCTTTTATTTTCCAATAGAGAACGGGCCGATCCATTCTTTCACTGGCCTTGCTGTTTTGAACTTATTTATTTCATTTCACTCCTTTCTGAACAGTCTGATTATTGGATCCATTCACTATTTTCGACTGCTCACATTGACAGCTCACATATATTCATATCTGATATTGCGTTATGAATTTCATAGGCTATATGATTAGAAACCAGTTTAATATATTGGACAGAATTTCATCAAGCACAAGCTAACATGAAATAACTGTGGCAAAAAACAATGATTTATTTCCACATGGTTTGGCAGCCATAAGAACAATCTGTTAAACACAGTGCTTTATTTGAACTTGACTATTTATGCTGGCTGTGCACTTTTACATGATGTGCCATTGTTGGTAGAAAGTCTGCCTAAAATGCAGCGTTTCAATCGTCAATCAGATGATCAGCTGATAACACTGTTTCTAAATCGGTAATCTGAATCGGCCCCGAAAAACCTGACGGGCGCATCCCGAGCGGTGACCTCTTCAGATGTCAAACCCCATCCGGACTGGTGGACAGCTGAGCTAACAGGACCTCTATGGGGTTCACACTGTCCTCCCATAGCTTCCACGTCACAGCTGGGCCTGGGCCTTATGCCCCAAAGCTGAATTCTCACATTTAATTCCTTGGATCTAGATCGTTGGTTCTCAAAGTGAGGTCCAGAAAACACTGAGGGGTCCTTGAGTAAGGTTCAATGGGTCCTTGAGGGGAGTTCCAAGGTTCTTGGCGGGGCTCCAGTGGGTCCCCAGCAAAAAAGTTTGAATAATTTGACTCACAGTTACCTAATTCACTGGAAAATATCCCAGTTAAAGAATGCAGAAGAATGACTATCAGAGGTGTGACCAAGTCAACTTTGCTCGAGTCCCAAGTCAGTCTCAAGTCTTGTGGCACAAGTCTCAAGTCAAGTCCCAAGTCTAAATGTAGATTATCAAGTCAAGTCTAAGTCAAGTCCATGTCATTATTGTCAAGTCCCAAGTCTAAATGTAGAACCGCAAGTCAAGCCCAATATCAATTTAATATCTTAAAGAAAACTAAATATCTAGCACTTTTCAATGCAATATGGTTTTAATAGGATAAAAACTCGGTAAGAGCATCATGAGTTTGATTTCTATAATCAGTTTCAGCTTCAATAAATTCAATCATTCCATACAAATTCAGAAAACAGAATTTAAATTCAGTCGTCTGCTGGAACAAATCTCATCACTTTCAATCGAAGTCATTTACACAAACACAAGATCTCAAGTCAAGACTTTAGAAACCTTTTCAAGTCCTCAGAGTACAAGTCAGAGTCAAGTCCCAAGTCACCAGAACCCAAGTCAGGTCAGGTCTCAAGTCTTCTCTTCATGCATCAAGTCAAGTCTCAAGCAATTAAAAATGTGACTCGAGTCCGAGTCATGTGACCCGAGTCCCCACCTCTGATGACTATTAATCCTAGGTTTCACTTTCATCATTATCATCTCCCCACGAACAGTGTAGACACTTCTAAAAATGAACAACAGCTACACCTTCCCATATGGGTCTCTGGGTCCTATTTGGGGGTCCGTCACATTAAAATGATGGAGAAGCCCTGCACTAAGAAAGGCCAGTCATTAACAGAGAAAAAGGAAAAACTCTCTTCCAAAGCTAGAATCCACAGAACCAACTCCAACCCACCCTACTCCATCAGCCAACGCTTTGTAGACCTGCTCTGCTGCCAACGTATGGGATGCTGACTTTGCTGAATACCAGAACGCCGGTCTGAACGAGAGAGAGAGAGAGAGAGAGAGAGAGAGAGAGAGAGAGAGAGACAGGCAGAGAGACGGTACGAGAAAAGAGAAAGCGCCTGGGAGCTCTTAATGGGCCTGCTGGAGTGAGCGAGCGAGCGAGCCTGCCCGCTGTCTCTCTCTCTCTCTCTCTCCCTCTCTTCCCTTGTCGTCCTCCCTCCCGCTCTGCCAGTAATCCCTCACTGCTCGAGAAAAACGGCCTCTAAATTTAGCATCAGATTTATCATGCAGCAGGAAAAGCTGCAGCAAACTAGACGACGAGTGAGAGAGACAGAAAGTGAGTGTGCATATATGAGAGAGGGGGGGGGGGGGAGAGAGAGAGAGAAAGAGGAAGGGGGGTGGGGGGGTGGCGGGTGTTGACAGATAGAGGCTGTCTATCACAAGTGCAGTTCAGGACCAATGAGACAGCTCAGCTATGAGTGGCAGCCACCAGTGCAGCCCTCTGCAGAGCCACAGAGCAGCACTGAAGGTTTCCACAGACAAAGAGAGAGAGACGTAGACAGAAAGTGAGAGAGAGAGAGAGAGATGAGAGAGAGAGAGTGTTAGAAAAAGAGTGAGAGGTGGCAGGGTTATGGCGGGAGAACTGCACTAAGAGAGCATTGAGTAAAGGAAGCCACCCATAAGATACGTTTTTACCACCTTTATTTACCCAGGACAGGCTCGCTGTGCCCGAGGTCTTTATTTATTTTTATTTTTTTTAGATGAGTGTGTGTGTGTGTGTGTGTTGCTAAAAGAGTCCCAGTGCGGAACTGCAGCCGAGCGAGGGAGAACAGTCAGTCAAGGACAGCGGCGGCGGCGGCTGATCAGCCTGGATTTCCAGCAGAACACGGCACACAGAAAATCTCATCTGGCCTCCTTAAGACGACTGGTTAGCATCTGCCGGCGGAGGGAGGGGGGGGGGGGGGGGGGGGGGACACCCGGGAGGACGCGGCAGCAACCGGCAATCTGGAGAACGCGTTTCGTTCTATGTGGTCTCAAAACAAAAAATGGCATCACGTCGGTGTCATGCCACCAAATTCTGACTCCTCTAGACTGTGAGATGGGGACTAAGCGACAGTATACAGAGCTGATATTGGGCCTTTTATTAAAAATCAGATGTCGGCCAGTCAGGTATCATCCACCTCTGACATGATGGATATGATGCAGTTTGATTGATTGCATATTCAGTGTAGAATTTATCAATACTACACTAGTTGTCTGTGGGAAGCCTTTAACCCGAATTGATTCTAATGCATTTTTTTTTTATATATTCATCAGCTTCCAAAAAAGAATGCGCAAATATGTTTAATTATTATTAGTAGCAGTAGCAGTCACAGTAGAAGTATTATCCTGGGTTTCAGTGTCCCATGATGGTCGAAATGCTGTTTCAGAGGCTTTTCCACCCTGAGAAGAAGACAATTCTCAGGGAAACACTGAAGACACGGTCAAATTTGAAGATGCTGAATATCTGTAGAATTATAAGCTATAATCGGCTGCTTCAGACCAAAAGTGTTGTTGATTATCGTCATAATCATGATTTACGACCACAGTAAGGCACTCAGAAGATACACGGGTTACATTTAAGTTCTACATTAGCCAAGTTTACACAGCTTTACACCTTACGGTCTGAAAACTTCTCACCAAACGGTGTGATAAGCAACATTCAGCCAATTGCCAACGCACAGTGGAGAAACAATAGCAAACTTGAGTGTCATTTGCTGCCATTCATAATCATTTTTAAACACCTATAAGCAATGTCGACAAAAAAATGCCCACCTAATTGCAGTGAAACAAGCGGCTTTAAATGTAAAGTTAACTGGTGAAATCGCATAAGCTGTCAATGCGGTTTTAAATTAAATTTTATTCAGAAACCACAATGCTGAATCTGATTTTCCATCACAAAACTTCTACTGTGGCAGGAGTTTGAAAACATTTTGAGAAAAAAAAAAAAAAAGAAAAAAAAAGAAGTGACTGACTGAAATTCCAGTGGAGAGACAGCCACTGTGGGAGACACTAAAAAAACGTCAGCGGTTCCCAAAGCCAGTTTGTTGCACAGTAATAACCTGTCTGCATCCTGACGGCAGTTTTAAGCCTGACAGCCGCATAGCTCCCACTGTTGTGAATGACACTGTTCCAATTTCTCAGTCTTGTGGGCTCGGGGAAAAAAAAAAAAAAAAGGCGATGCCGAGGATGAGAGTGCCGAGGATGAGTTGATAAAAGGGGAGGAAAGGGCGATTCGGTGTTAAAACAATGAAGTAGCAAATTGATTGTGACTGCTACATGCTGGAGTGTGCATACAAAGCAGCGTGGAGAAATTGGTCTCCATGCAGATGCCATCCAGTTTGGTGCAGGGAGAGCACCCCCCCACCCCCCACCCCCGCCCCAAACAACATGGCTTACATGTAGCATGACCAGCTCCCCTTGACCATTTTGTTCATAAGGCTGTGGCTACATTTCCATTCCACTGCCAAGCTAATTTTATGTTTTTATTTAGTCTCCATCTTTGTTGCTCAGCACTCATTGCTGTGGTGTTTCTGCACTGCTCTTCCCAGAGATCACCTGTCAATCAAACAGTGTGTCCAGTCAAGCAGTTTGAGTTTCTTTAGGTGCCGCTCTTTTCTGTAGGTGGCTGCTCATGTTAACTATCCAGTTCATCATTTATTTATTCCGAACAAACGGAAACATAAAATGCGTCACTTCCTGTGTGCTAGAGGATTCTGTTTAAAACAGCAAATGTAAAAGCGTTCATGAACTGGTGGCCTGGTGTCCAGCACCCATGACTCGCATGCTTTAGCACTTTTTGAATTTGCATACCGATTCATAGGGCTCTGGACGCAAGCCTATCCACAGACTGATTCACTGTAATTTCCCACCCCAACCGATTGGTTGGTGTTAGTTGTTAGTTATCAAAATCTTTGACCAATCACAGTAGCAAAGCAGATTGACGTAATCTGGAAAATGCCTCAACAACAACAGCTAACAACGGCGTTCAATTCCGAGCTTTTAAACATGCTGATTGTTCCCGTTTTAATTCATCGATGCCATGACGCTTTTTAAGTACTGATGAAATAGCTAACCTCTAACCCAGCGATGCCATTACAACAGCAAATCAAAATAGGGTCCCACAATGTCTAGTGCAAATACCACCAATGGGATTGTAAAATGGGGCATAGGGATAGAATCGTGAGTTTTCACACTTTCAACCGATGTATTGCATGACCAGACTGATTAAAAATTTCACCCTAAAAAAAATTAATGAATGCGAGTAACACTACTTCCGTGCATTAAAATGTGAGCTGTTTGGCAAATTATACACAGTACATGCCTAATTTACCAGAACACCCTAAGTTATGTTCTCCAATGTATGCTTTTTGTCGATAAGCAAGGCAGAAACAAACTGCCAGATTTTTTTCTCTTTACAAGCTGCGTAACATAAGTTGCCATAACGAAGGCTAATGTTGAACACAATAGCAAAATAATGAGTTAGAAAACTAGGACATTTTTCTAGCGAAATTATCTAACACATTCAGTAATGGTGTAACTGTGATTTACAAGTAACTTTTTATTGCTATTGGTTAGCTAGAAGGCCAACAAGTCAAGATAGAATAACAGACAAGAGGTAAAGCACCAGGATATGCTAACGCTAGCTAGCTCCTAGGTATAGGAGTGTTTGTGAAGGCAGAAATCTCACTCACTACCATTCAGCAACTCCTGCTGATATTTACCTTGCATCATATTATGCTTCAGTAATGTAGACACACTACGCATCAATCCTTCAACTGACATTTTACCTGTATTATGGGAATATCCAGGATGACAGCGAAAATGCCGCTGTCACTATTCTTCTGAGGTTGCCTGAATACATTTGAAACCTTTCAGACTGTTTTTAGTACCGCTATCGACCGCAATCCCCTCACGGCCCTACTTGGAATCCTTTCTGTGAGTAATGTATCTGCTGCTATGTGGAGTGTGTGGCCTTCACCACTTCAGATGTCCTATTCTTCTCGAATGTGGGACATATTCCTCTCCTTACACACAAGATTCTGGTCAAGGAGGCTTGACACTCTGTAAAACTTGAACAAAATAAGATCCTCTCTCAAAGGCTGCCTAAAAACCTTTGATAAGACTCGGATACCCTTCTTTAGAACTTTTTCCCAGTTCTCTTATCTCTCTTTTCTCTCCCTTCCCTCTTGGAGACTGTGGTTGGGAGGCTGTCTGGGTTGAATTATGAACCCCATGAGATTTTACAGGCGCTCGGTGTATCATTTTAAGACCAGTAAAACATTACCAAATTCATTTTGAGGCATTAGTATAAGAAGATCGGCAGCCTCTACCGACCTCTACAATGCATTTTGCACTGCGTGTCGCCTGGTTCGATTGGGCGGGAAATCTGTCGAATTGCTTTACGGCACAAAAAAAGGGAGCGGGCGCAAACACAGCTAAACCTTTCAGAGTTTCTGGCAATGGCGGATGGTGGAAGGAGTGAAAGGCCGATGGAAAAATCACTTCTAGCATGTTTATCCTCTTCAGGGAGGGGGAGGGGCAGCAGGAAGCGATGGGGTTTATGGGGAATTTGGTCTTAATTTGGAGAAACACTTGCACCAATTGCAATATTCGGGCAAATAATCGGATTTCGATTTTTTTTCAATATCGTTAAGCCCTACCACGGTGTCACAATTAATTTGACAATGATATATGGAGGTTTAAAAATGCTACACATTGCACCTTTAACAGAACAAGGCTTGAATGGCATGTTCTGAAAAGACCGGTGAAGAACGGTACAGTGCCACAGCTTATGAGAGAGTCTGAGCCTATATCATGCCACATCACCACACCACTGATTCAACACGGAGGTTCCAGTCCGGCTTGATCATAGATTATCAGTGATCACTTTAAAAAGATCAAAGCGAGCGATGTGTACTCTCGCTTAAACCCGACCTTCCTCTATCGCTTCCCTTCCCTCCACTTCTAAGCGTTCCTACCAGCGCGCTTTCAGAAATCATCCATATACCTGCAGCCCTCCTGGCCCCTACATCCGACAAGAGGCTGATCAAAGAGGGGCTTATGCCGGGCCTGTCTGCTCGCTCCGTCTGAAGCGGCAGATGTGGATGTGAGTGGGCGAAGCGAGCGGCGGGGCAGAGGCTACATCTTCTCCCATGCAGAGACTAAAGACAACGGGAAGGGAGGTTTCCACACGAGGAAAGAAGGGGGCTTTGTCTTTGTTTTAGCCCGTTTGCTCCCCTGGTCTCCTCATTAACGTCACTCAACATCAGAGTGCTGGTGGGCCGGCCGCGGCACCCCCCCCCCCCGTCCGTCGGGTCTGGCGCTCTCCCGCTGGGTGCTGGGTCCAGTACTTGAAACCGCGGTGCAACCCTGCAGCAGCACTGGGATCAGTGAAGCGGTGACCAGTCACAGAGTCTACGACTGGAGATGAGCATTTTCCCTCTTTTTCACTCATATCACTGGTTTGTAACATATTGCACACTTTGAAAACTGCCTTGATGTGATCCAAACAGTGTCGCTGAGGTACAAAACAAGAAGTAAACAGCTTGATTTTACGACCCCATAGCGCTAAATGACCATAATAATAAAATCTGCAGATCGGTGATAGGTTTGTTGATCAATACGACTCAATGATTACTTGGCAAATACAGTAATTATTATTCCAGCATTTTGCTTTGTGATGTAATACCACTTCACTAGATGCTTCTGCTGGAGCTCTGCTCTAGATGAGCTAGGTTACTCGTCTATTGTGAAATTTTTACTTCATTATTTGTGTCAATTACAGGCCACCGTAGTCATCGACGAGAACGCGCAGCCTTCCCCACCTCATGCTACACACATCGGGCCACAGCAAGGGAGTTATGTGTGTCCCATGAGGGTGTAAATGCTTCAAAAATATAGGCATTGGCCTTCAAAAACCAATAAATCGGTGTGTAAAAGCTCATTTCTGGTAGAAAGCCAACATATTTGCCTTGGATGGTCCAGAAATACAGTGAGGCTTGAAACCAGAGAAGGAACCTCCAGCAGGGAGGAGAGGACTGGCTGCTAAACGCTAACAAACCACTTTCCTTTCATCTCACTGCAACAAACATCTGCATGGAGCCCAATGCAGACTGCAGACAATAAAGCATCAAAGATCCCAAAATCAAGCCTTCTGGTCCCAGTGTATCTGGCCTAACATCAAGGGCAAAAAAAGTGCCTCACCTGATGTAAAAACATAAGAAGTGCAGGATGTTTTCCTGTTGGGATCATACTATCATTACTTCAATCAATCTTTGCTGTAGCTCCTTGGCCCATCCATGGGGTCCTGAGGGTGGGAGGGTGGGAGGGTGGGTTGGGGGAGGGTAGAGGGTGTGGTATTGCTTGCATTTATTGTCTCATTTGTCCATGTTTCCTTCTTTTTTCATTTCTCTCTTTTCATTATTAGAATCTCAGCTCTAGAAGAGATGAACATCTGAGTTGATATTTGTATTGGATGTGAAAATTTGAAAATTCATTTTTGTTTCTTTTTTTGTTCACTCCTCTCTATTGTTAAATGAATGCTTGGCCACATCTCTGTTTCATACTAAAATATCAATAAAAAATTGATCACAAAAAGAAGTGCGGGATGTTTTCCAAGTTGTCAACAAGAGACGAGTGTTGTAGGGCTGACAGAGAGATGAGGGAGAGAGAGAGAGAGAGAGAGAGAGAAGATTGAAAAGGAGTGAGTTGCTGAGTTCTTAATTGGTGTTGGAGTGCTAGGCCACACAGGAGACTGAGAACTGGCTGCTTGGACTGGCGCCTCTCCTAAAAAAGGTAGCGCTGTGTGTGTGTGTGTGCATGTGTCTGTGTGTGAAAGAGAGCGAGAGAGTGAGAGAGAGAGAGAGAGAGAGAGAGAGAGAGAGAGAGAGAGAGAGAGAGAGAGAGAGAGAGAGAGTAAGACAGCGGGAAAGTGAGCGAATGTGCGAAATAGAGAGGGGAGTGGGAGGGGGCGGGGGGGGGTTCAGCACTTCACACAACCTCACCTTTGGACTTCATTAAAAACTTGGCCGGGAGTTTTCACACTC
>NW_027283282.1:0-19962 GCF_046629955.1 Centroberyx affinis | reverse complement strand
TCCACTCATTCACACACTCGCTCGCTCGTTCCCTCGTTCACTTCGCGCACTCGCACACACACTCATTCACACATGAATTCACGAGCACACTCGTTCACCCACTCACTCGCTCACACGCTCGCTCATTCACACTCACTCGTTCACCGACACACACTCGCTCGCTCGCTGACACGATCGCTCGCTCACTTGTTCACTCATGCACACACTCACTCCCTCATTCATTTGTTCACCCATTCACACCCTCACTTGTTCACTCTTTCTCACACTCGCTCGCTTGTCCACTCATTCACTTCGCACACTCACACACACTCATCCACACATTAATTCACTAGCACACTTGTTCTCCCACTCACTCGCTCATTCATTCATGCCCTCATTCACACCCGCACTCATTCACACTCATGACTTGCTTACTTGCTTGCTAACACACTTGCTCGCTCACTCACTCACACAGTCACTTGCACACACACAAACACTTTCACGCGCTCACACACTCGCTTGCTAACTCACTCGCTCACTTAACACACTGGCTCACACACTCACTCACTCATCCGCTCAGTCATTCTAACCCTCACTCGACACCTCGTTCACTCCTTCACACACTCGCTCGCTCACTTGTCGACTCATTCCCTCATTCCCCTCATTCGCTCACTCACTCACTTGCTCTCTTGTTCACTCATTCACACACTCGCTTACTTGCTTGGTAACACACTCACTCGCTCGCTCACTCACTCACATACATGCATAGTGGCAGTGGTGCAACACACACACACACACACACACACACACACACACACACGCCTCAGGGTGCTGCTGTGAGTGTGTGATTAGAGGAGAAAGTGGGCATAGGAGAATCGAGGACACACACTCACCCCTGTTAAGGTCTTTATGTTATGCAGTGCATTCTGGGCTTCAAGGGCAGCTTTCCTTGTGTAAAACGTGACAAAACAGCAGCCTGGGAGAGAGAGAGAGAGAGGAGAGAGAGAGAGAGAGAAAGGAGAGAGAGAGAGAGAGGTGGGTGAGCATAAGGAGCAACAAAGAGCATTTTCTCTATTCATCTGCTTGGCATCACCTGTCGACACTGGCAGACGCTGAGTGAATGTTAAGGACAAAACATCCTAGCGGAGAGGAGGAAAATACGTTTGGATTCGTTTCAACGCTGATGACTTGAGCCTCAAGGAAGTACGCACACGCGACCGCGACCGCACGCCCACACACACACACACACACACACACACACACACACACACGAGTAACACACAAAGAGGCATGAGAGAGGGGAAGAGAGAGGGTTATGCCTCTTCATTAATCCTTGTTTCCTTATTCCCTTATTCCCTTATTCACTCACTCACACAAACACACACAAACTCACACACTCATTCACTCACACACTTGCTCATTCGCTCACACAGTCAGTCAGTCACTCATTCACACACTCACTCATATACTCACTCACTCATATACACAGACTTACTCCGCACACAAAAAAACACAGGGAAGAGACGGAGAGAGGGGAGGGGGTATGGGGGTGGGGGTGGGGGGGGGGGGTTGGGTCTTCATTAATCTGTGTGTAATCCCTGCAGTCTGGGGCTGAAACACTGCAGCTGTAGGCCATTCTCAAGTCAGCAAAGGAAAAGTGCACAGTCAGGCAGAAAGACAGCAGGAAAACACTTATGCCAGACACAGGGGTGTGACTCCTCTATTCACCTTGTACACACAGCAGCCATATTTTATTCATGTCAATCTCGGGGTTGGAAAGCGGAGGTCTTTCTCAATATTCGTTCTTGTCCGTTCGGAAGTCCCCCGTGATGCGTTTGAGGTATTATCTAACGGCTGGAGTGCAATTCCACAACAAAAGGATGCAGAGGATGGAAGACGGATAAAGACGCAGGTGGCTCACTTGAGAACCATAAAATATGGAGGATGCGAGTGAAAACGATGCGTGTGCAAACTAGCTAGCACAAATAAACAGAGAAATAAGCAGACTCAACTGTTGTTGTTGTTTTTTTTGTGTACCAAAAATGTGAAATGAAAAGGTTGGAAGCCACTTCAAAGGGTTGGATGAAAAGGTGAAAATGTATTGCAGTAAATGCTTAGCATAAAGAGCAATCACAGAACACATTGAACTAGCTTCCAACCTTTTCATTTTAGGCCTATTTGTAAGCGCATATTTTTTCCCCACTGTTCTTTGGTGGATAGGTGGACCAAGAAACGCACCAACATGGTCCTTTGTCATTGTTGAGTGATGATTTATAGTCTTCATCTTTGGTATCCATAACATCTCAATGTAATTCTTCATAGTGGCGCTTCTTTCACAGTCAACTTGTTGATGCTAGCTTAGGGTGACCACATTTTCAAACCCCCAAACCAGGACCCTTAAGTGTACGTGCACATGTATGCGCTTATGCACACACCATAGGCGTTTTCAACAGGATGGGGGACAATTATTTCAGCGCTTAGCACACCTAGTGATGCACCTTTCAACACCATGGACAGCGCCTCAGAAAACCAAAAATGATGTTTTGTCTCTGTAAAATAACACTAGCAAACACAAAACACAAGGATTGCACTGGTCATAGGCTAGCAACAGCCTTGACAACGACACATTGATTGATTGACACACATACAGACAAATCAGTGATTTTGATTGGGTTAGGTAATAATGAGCGGGACAGAACATGATAAATGTCTATGTAAGCACTGAAAACAAGTATAATACTATTATTATTATTTTAATTGTGGTGAAAACCGGGACAATTTGGTAGTGAATGTTGAAAACCGGGACATTTTAGTGTTTTACAGATATTTGTTGGGACTCAGGACATCCATCTTGAAACCGGGACAATCCTGGACAAACTGGGACAATCCTGGACAAACCGGGATGTCTGGTCACCGTATGCTAGCTGTGTCTGCTAGCTAGCACTGGACTTTAGGCGGCTAAAACTGATACTGTTAAAGCTAGTCGTCGGCTACCACTCACACAATTAGACCTAGTTGACTTGACAGATAAATATAAAGTTAACAAGATGAAGTAGCTTACTGCTAACATTAGCTAACCCTAAAAAACTTGTAAACCGCTAGAGTTTTATCTTCATTATTATGTACCCTCCAGTCCAGTTGCTATAGTTTTTCATTTGGACCTTCTTGGGTGATTTTGCCTGCAGCTCTGCTCATCTCTTGAAGGATAGGTTTGGTGTATATTTTTATTTTATTTTTATTTTTGTCCCAAGACCAGCTGTCTGCCGTTGTTTATATCTGCTAGGCTGTCTTCCTTTGCGTAGTGTTTCCCAGCCCGAGTAGGTCGTTAATCAGCTCCATGTGAATGGGGCAAATTGGTTATGGTTTTTGCCCATATCTTAGACATCAGCCCTTATGACATTTGCCCCGCAGTGCATCTTAGTGAAACCCAGCAGTGAGCATCTGGAGCAGGTTTAGCATCCGTATCCCAAAGTCCCTTTGATGAGGCTGGGAGCATAATGGATCTGAATTCCTGCAGTGTCCTCTGGGTGCCAGGGCTGTTGAATAGTTGGCCCTTAGCCTAGCGTCAGCAACGTGATGTGTGTTGTGATTCACATGGTGCAATGCCTCTGTATTAGTTGAGATAACGCTCAGCTTAGTGTTTTCTTCTGTGACCCCCAGCACCAAAAGCTGGGGTGTCAGTTTGCTAAACCCCAAGCTATGGCAAAGCCCCTGCATCTACTGTCAGTATCACTTTGTCACCAAGGCTTCCAAACCAGTTTATACCAGTAAAGATGTGAGTTCTCGGGTAAATTTGATAAATTATTAGATGTAGGTCACCAAACTATCTTGTACAGGCACACGCAGCATAAAGGGTATATGGGTGGCTTCCATATACATATCCGGCAATTTTTGCTTGATCTTTGCTCTCCATTATAATGCTAAAAATTTGGACTCGCTTAGGCTAAGGTAAGGCAGCCCAGCCAAATTGATACTCACGGTGAAAGGCCTCTATAATGGAGGTTAGCATATCTTTAGAGGTATTATGATCTCATTGTCAGGCAAAGTAACTTGCAACTTGAGTGTTAGCTGTGTTTATTATGCCTGGTGCATAATGGATGCAGCAGGTCTACTTGTATAGGAGGGGTAGCTTTTTAGCATTGCCTCGGTATTGTACATTATAATTCCATTATAATTCCAATTGCACCTGTGTTGAAGCTTCGGCCCCTTGTGTGCGATTAGCAATTCCAATAGCACTGTATGAGGGTTAGCTGGTAGCTGAGCGGTGTGAATTATGATTCCGGCGGCATTTTTGCATATCTGTATATGGGGAGGGTTAGCTTTTGGTGTAGCATTAGCAATTCTGATGGCATATAATGTGTATGGGAGGGTTGGCTGTTAGCATTTGCGTTAGCCGCTGTGTGTTGTGATTCCCATGGTGTAGCCGGGCCTGGGAGCCATGCGGCGTGTGCTGGTTGTCCCAGGTGGTGGGCTGTCAAGACGAGGATCAAAGAGCAGAGTGGACCTCACACACACACACACACACACACACACACACGCACGCACACACACATGCAGACATTCCCTTCAAGCGTTCCAGTTTCACCTGCTTAAGAGTCAACACACTCACAGCTCGCACACACACACACAGCTGTGGAAAGCATTTATTATGATGCGTGTATGGCTTTGTGTATATGTTTTTTATTTATAGAGAAACATATCTCTGCAACGACCTTCAACCGAGTGAAAGGAAACACCGTAGAGTGAACATGAATGTGCTCTTCCCATGTATTCATGTGTGTGTGTGTGTGTGTGTGTGTGTGTGTGTGTGTGTGCGACTCTCCGGCAGCACAAACATTTACCTGAAGGCCGAGAGGGCTCAGAGCAGGGAGATACACTCTGCTTGTGCTGTTGAAGAGGGACACTCAAAACACACACCAGAGACACACACACACACACACACACACACTGAGAGTGATGGGGGAATCTATTATACATTTGTGTGTGTGTGTGTGTGTGTGTTGCAACAGCAAAGAGTGAGAGAGTGAGACGGGGAGGACGTGGGAAAGAAGGGCAGAGAGTGTTTGCGAGAAGAAGGAAAAAAAGAAGAGAGAGGAGAGGATAAGGAGAGGCTGTGAGCGGAATAGAGAGCAGAGGAGGGAGACGCCTGTTCATAAATGCTTCATGGCGCTGAAGGAGGCCTTTGACTGAATGAAGACCCACGGCCCCCTGCCTCTGTCAACACATCTACCCCCCGTCCAACAACAGGTCAACGCCGGCCCGCCGCGCAGGACAGGAGGGCTGCAGAGGAGCCGGGAGGGGGCGGAGGCGGGGGTGGGGGTCGCACCGATATATATCAGCTGCATATTGGCTTTTTATTCAAGAAGCCTGTGAGGCCTTGGAATGTAATTTTTACTTTCTTTGTCTGCACTAACTGCACTTTCATTCTTTATCCCAGGGTTTCCCCCTTACCTTTGGATAGGTGTTGTGGGTCATTCTAGGCCCTAAGGAGCCGCCAACCCACCTCAAACAGCTTCAATAGCGTGGGTTTCAATGGAGAGTTTTAGAGTCACATGATAGTCTAAATGCTGTTTCAGAGGTTTTTCCAACCCGGCATGCATAACATTCTAGAGAAAAAACTGGATTCTTGTTATTTTTTCGGAAATTTTAGGCATGAAAATGGTCAAATTTGAAGAATATTGGCACAAAATATCTGCTATCGGCAGCTTCAACACAAAAATATACAGTAGGTATCTATCAGCCTTCCAAAACTCGGTTTAACCCTAGTAGGAGAGTCAACCCAAATGAGCACCAAATTTTCAAAGGTAAAAAATCATATTGAAACAGTTTTGGAAACTGTTTTGAACTGATATCAGGAAGATATTTGGCCAGAATGGATGCACGGTTTATTAACAGGGAGAAAACAGAGAGAGGGAGGGAGGGAGGGAGAGCGGAGAGGAGGAAAGAGCCGCGCTGATGTGAGAAAAAACGGGTTGAGGGAGGTTGGTGGTGAGAGGGGGGGGGGGGGGGGGTGGTATCACAGAGCTTTACCCCAAGTCCCTGCACCCCCGGCTGGGCTGCCGCTCTCAGACTGCACCCGGACCCCTGGTTGTGGCGGCGGGGCGGGCGAGAGCACTCTCTCACCCCAGGCTCCACCCCCCCCCCCCCCCCCCACTCCCCCCTCCCCTCGCCTCTTGGGCTCCACTCAACCGCTGACCCACATTAACTACACTCTACTGCAATTACTGCTCACACAGGCCTCTGGGTGGCATGGGATATACACTCCTTCTCTCTCTCTCTCTCCGTTTCTCTCTCTCCCCGTTTCCTCCTCTCGCTGTTTCTCTCATCCCCCCACCCCCCCACCCCACCCCCCTCTCTCTCTCTGCGCCTGTAAAAAAAAATTTCTCTTCATGTGCATAATTTATGTGTGTCAAAGACCCACTGAGTGACAGGGATGGGAAAAAAAAAAAAAAACGAGAGAGAGGAAAAAATGTATCCCGGCGTTGACGGCGCAATAAAGAACAGATTGTCAGATGGAAAAATAGGGAGTGGATGAGTGGATCGCTTCAAACAATGCTGCGTTTCTGACGGGCATTTGGCGGATGTTCTAATCCTGTTTGCGTAGGAACCGGTCCAGCTCTCCGCACTTCACAAATCTATACAATCCACTGGTTACTTTGGTGGAAAAGCACCAGCGTCGCCCCGTTCCAAATCCCCCCCCCCCCCCGTCAGAAATCCACTGCGAAAAACAACAAGAGCACTTTTCCGGAAATCAAAGCCGCTTTCTGGCCGACCCCCGAAATGCTCGGAGAGAGAAAAAAAAAAAAAAAACATTCCGGCTCTGCGACTTCGCTTATAACCCGGCAACTGGCTCTATCACTGAGGCATGCATAAGTATAAACACACACACACAGTCGCACACACACACACACACACACAGGCGTTTCAGACAGACAGACAAAAAAAAAAAAAAAAAAAAAAAAGCGCGAATACAGTCACACAAGACAAGAAAGACACACACGCTGAGCCGAGACTCCACGCACACAATCCTCCATCCCATTAAAATCCACCTGCAGCCGCTCTCTAATTGGGCCTGGGTAGGCCGCTAACAAAGCTAACGTCTTGTTAAGGCGATATAATTGGCCGCTCTGCTTTCGGAAAGAATGAAATAAATCAGTCCGCCAGTCTCGGGTCGGCCCCGTCTCAACTGAATCCATTAGAGCAGATAATTGTCTCGGACGCGGCGCGCTCGCTCGGCTCGGGGGGAGAGGATGCAGCCGGCCTGCGGTTTCAAAGCGAATGTCTTGGCCATTGGGTGGGTGGGTGGGTGGGTGGAGGGTCCCCGGGTGCCACATCAGGATATAACCCAGGTGTGTGTATGGGGGGGGGGGGATCAGATGCTGTTCATCTCTGGCAAACTGGCGTTGTTGTGCGTGTGCGTGGAACGATTGGAATGATTTCCCCAACTGTCTTTATCTTAACCTTTCCATATCAAGGACCCCTAATTTAGTCCACATTAGGGCCACGGACCCCCATTTGATGTGATTTTGTCTCTCGGACCCAAGTCTGAGAATATTTTTATTGTTCAATATGATTTTGTCCAGAATTCCATGACTATCTGTAATTTAGGTAGAGAGATATCAGTGAAACTATGATCAAAACAGCCATTCTTCTACATTCTCTAATTGTGTTTGTATAGTAATGGTGAAGTTTAACACTTCATCAATTTGCTGGGGACCCCCGTGGAACCCCCTCGAGGACCCCTGGTGGTCCCCGGACCCCACGTTGAGAACCACTGGTCTAGATGACATTTCACGTTAGAAGAGATTCAAAATGTCGGTTGATCTCCTTTTTTTCCGATGTGAAATCTATTCCGGGTCTCCGTGTCAAACACGTATCAAGGCAAACACTTCTAAGGGACCAATATTGATTTTAGCTTCGTTTTCAAGGTAGTTTATGTGTCCATCATCCATCCAAGGAGGAGGGAACCGCTGCATGACAGGTTGTACTTAAAGTGGTAATCTGCAACGTCTTTGTTTTTTAAATTTAGTCTCCATCTTTGTTGATCAGCGCACTTCCCCGAGATCACCTGTCAATCAAACAGTGTGGGCGGAGCTTGGGTTTTCTGTTGATGCAATTTGAGTTTCTCCTTTCTCTGTCTGTTCAGCCATGGTGGCTATCGCTGCTCATGCTAACTACCCAGTTCTTCTTCTATGTATTCAAATCAAACCAGAAATGCTAATGTAAAAGCTTTCATGAACTGGATATAGGTTGAATCACTATTGTGGTATATAAATCAGAAATATATAGCAAAACAGACATTTATTTATATGAAAATGTCACAGATTATTAGTTTAAATTTGTGTTACTTGTCGGTTGGATGGGTAGAAAGGAGTAACGTTAAAGTAAAGGCATTGCCACATAGCAATTTTATATCTTGGTCTTTTAAAAAATGATATTTTCCTTCATAACATTATCATTGATTCTGTTTTGTTCATCCGTTTTTGAAATGTAACAATTCATTTCTCTCTTTCCGGTTTTTGTCTTCATTCTCCGCCGTTTTCCAGGCTGCTGTGTGTGTGTGTGTGTGTGTTGTGGCTCAAGTGATACCAAGGTTGGAGGCTGCCTTGTGCAGGATACAGCCTGCTAATGAAGACATTAAACTCATTTCGTTTGTGTGTGTGTGTGTGTGTGTGAATTAAAGTGTGTGTGTGTGTCTGCAGTGTCTCAGCACCTCATGTGGGCAGGCTGTATCATTAAGATAAATGACATAGTGTGTCCCCTGCCAAAACACCAGACACACACACTCACACACACACTGAGACAAACCAGTCATGGCGCTTAAGGTTGTGTTTTAGCAAAAGGACCATTCTCTGTTTACCCCTCTGGCTCTCTCTGTCTCATTCTCTCTTTATCTCTCCCTCTATCTCTATCTCTCTTTCAGCACAAAATGCCAAATTACTCCATTTCTCTCTCTCTCTCTCGCTCCCCTCCCTCCCTGCTCATCCACTCATCTGGTTATTAACTCTAAACACATTAAACCAACAGCGGTGCAACAATATTCCCCAGACAATGCTAGTCAGCATAAACACACACACGCGCACACACACACACACACCAGTGCACACACCTGGGTCAAATTGCAAATTCTTAGTGTTTGTTCTAACCTGCGTGAAGCACCAGAGCGTCGGGGTTTGCCGCATTAGCACGATTCACAACAGGTTCGGGGAAGCTGTCGGTCACAGTGAAGGAAACCAAACTGATGCTTTTCTGACACACACATTTATTTTTTTTCAGTATCTTTAAATTCGCCCATTTTCATGCCAAAAAATTTCCATTACATGACAAGGATTCAGTGTTTTCTTGCCAGGGTGGAAAAGCCTCTGAAGCAGCATTTAGATCATCCTGTGACACTAAAGCTCTCCATTAAAATCCAGGATGATGATAATGATAAAATAAATGACCGACAGATATCCGATTATTAGTTTAACACAAGAAAAAGATAAGTACAAGTCTTGTTTATATTTTAGACATCAACTGGCCAGTCCCACTTCTGTCTATTTCCGACTGTTGTTATTCTCATTCTTATGTTTTACAACAAACTGGACGGTTGTTAAAAAGAAAAGAAAGTTGGCCATATTGGATTTAGAGGCCTTTAGGACCAATTAGGACAAATTCACCTGTGGCCAATGAGCAGAAATGGATGAATTGACTAGACAATGAACAGAGGGGTCTGAAAAAAAACACAGCAATGAGTAAACAAATAAATTCCCCCTTGATGAAGAACAACTTTCCCTAGATGCACTGTTATGTTTTAGGGCAATAGCCTGTGAAATCACGTGTAGAAAACCTTTAAAAAGCATCTAAAATAGCATCTACATGGCTAAACAACCTCCATTTAATAAATGTTGCATCTCCCATGCCCTAATATGGGTAACACTTTACATTATGTGTTCATTAATGTTAACTAATGCATTTACTAACATGAATTAAACATGAATAACAACATTAACAAAGATTAGTTCATGTTAAATGCACATGAACAACTGCATTAATTAATGTTGTTGTACATGTTTGTTAATAATGTTAACTAAGGTGTTTACTAACATGAATTCAGCATAAACAGTGAAATTAACAAATATGGTTTCATAGTAAATGCACAATAAACAACTGCATTAAGTAATGTTGTTATACATGTTTGTTAACTGATATTAAATTGAAACCCTAACTCTTCATGTACTACTTAATCAAGTAATATATGTTTTTAAGTAATACATGAAAAGTTTACACTTTATAACAGGTTTACCAAATTACATGAATAACACATTATTCACATTAGGTACTGTTTGTTGTGACTTACTCAGTTTAGTTAATGTCAGGTTATGTTTAAGTAATATATATGAAGAGTTAGGGTTTTAATTTAGACAATACATTGGCATTAACAAACATTATAACAGCATTACTTAATGCAGTTGTTTATTGTGCATTTAATATGAACTCATCTTTGTTAATGTGGCTGTTCATGCTTAATTCATGTTAGTAAACACATTAGTCAACATTATTAACAAACATGTATAACAACATGAATTAATGACGTTGTTCATATGCATTTAACATTAACTAATCTTTGTTAATGTTATTATTAATGTTTAATTCATGTTAGTAAACGCATTAGTTAATGAACACTTAATGTAAAGTGTTTCCCTAATATGTTTTTAAGTAATCTTATATCCTCAAAGTTTTATGTTTATTAATTGTACATCACTTTCATGCGATTTTGTCTCGTGAGTCTTGTATGTGCCAAATTTGTAATGCCTATTAATGTTTATCATGCTGTGCTGTTTACTGCCGTTTGTTTTCAGTTGCCTTTTTTGTGGACTAGCAGTCGCTGAGGTGTCAGCTAATGGGGATGCGAATAAAGAAAAGAAAAGTTAAGTTGTGGAAGTTTAAAGGGGTTGCAGCTGCAGCCGTGGAAGTTTTTGTCTGCCTCAGTGGGACTCACAAACTCATTTCAATCCAAACTGCTATTTTAGCAAACAAAACAACAAAAAAACACAAAAAAATCCAAGAGGAGTTAACATTGAACCGTGCCTCTGGGTCGCTATAGGGGCATTGGAGTGTGCTCGTTCGGCCCCAAACGGCTGAGATCCCTCTCAAATAACACCGCTGCTAATTTAAAATAAACACACCGAGGGATGAGAGGGGCCACGGTTTCCCTGACACCAGAGAAATTACCATTGGCTCCAGTGCAAGCGCGGAGCCGGCGAGGGGGCCGTTTGCGGCTCCCTTGTGTGCGAGCGGGTGCAGATGAGGCCAGGCCGCTTACTTAACTATGAGGAAACAACAACAGTGCTCAAAGCCTGGGAATAACAAGGACAGTAAGGGCCCAATCAAACGGTCCATTTCCTCTTAAAACACTCCACCTTGCAACACAGAAAGAGATACGGAAAGAAAAAAAGCGAGGGATATAGAGGAAAATTGTCACTCGGGCGGAAAGGGAGAAAAATGAAAAAAAAAAAAAAAAAAAAACCATGGTAGGTGGCTGTGTTTTTCTCCCCGGTAGAAGTGGCAGTGAGTGATACTCTTGACTCATCAAACATGAAAACATTTCATTTCAAGGACAAAGAAGACAGAGAGAGATTTGAGGGAGCGGAAGGACGGGAGGAGGAGAACTTTGGCCTTATTTTTTGTTTTTTTTTCCTTCTTCCCTGCCGACTGGAACCGGAGGAAGAAAGAAAGAAGAGGTGGAAGAGATTGGTGGGTTGGGAGGGGAGGAGGGAGACGAGGAGTCATCTCAAGGCTACGGACACACACACACACACACACACACACACACGCAGAGTGGAAACACAAAGCACATGACAAGTGTGTTGGTGTGCAAAAATGAGTTGATTTGGGTCTTGGCAGACGGCTGTCTCCAGGCTTTCATAAGCTCATGTGACTCACTCAGAAAGAGAGGAAGCCAGAGAGAGAGAGAGAGAGAGAGGGAAAAAGCAGAAAGTAAAAAGTAAAAATAAAAACAGAAGGCGACAAAGACGGAGTGTGTGGGAGTGGAAAGGTGAGGGACGCCGCACCTTTCAGCCGCAGCGAAATGAATTTGATTTCATAACGCAGCATTGACATTACATATCATTATCTCTCTTATTATATATATTATCCCCGGCAGTAGCTGTGTCGCCCCACCTGTCTGTCTAGCCGCTATTTTGATGCAAATCATGATGTATCGACTTGGAAAAGCTGAGTGGAAACGGCAAAATAGTTTCCTCAATATGAAAAAAAACAAAAAAAACAGTTTTATGCTCACTTGAGGCGACGCTGATGAAGGAATTATACGATAAATAACAATGCAAACGCGTTTCTCGAATAAATAATGACGTGTTTTAGCTTTAGCCGAAATGTTGCCAGTAAAATATCTGTCCACGATCAGCAGGGTGCATTAGAATACCAAGTGGAGTTCTTTTGTTTTCGTCCGCGGATGAAAGCATGACATGAAAGAGGAACTTAATACTGATCAATTTATGATTCAATTCAACGTCTTTCCTGGCGGATGTGTGTTTCCTGGCGGTCAGCGAGTTCACCCGCTCCGTCCCGGCTGACGGGGAAAAAAAAAAAACGCCGCTAATTCGCATTTTGTTTCGTGCGACGTTTCAAAAGTTCCTCTCCACATTTGCTTGACAGCTGGATGGAAACATAGCTTCTCTCTCTCTCTCTCTCTCTCTCTCTCTCTCTCTCTCTTCCCTCCATCCTCCCACTCCCCTCTGTTTCATCTGGAGTGTCATCAGCCCCCACTCCGGTTGATGCCTGTTAATATGGCAGCGCTATTGTGTGCCTGTTCGCCGCTGCTGTCTCTATTGTTTGTTCTCACACTTGACGAATTCATCAAAGGCAGAGAAAGGGAATGGGAGAAAATAGCTGCAAATCAAGCGGGTTTGCACAATTGACTGTATAAGTCTGGCGGGGCGAGTCTTTGTCTTCAAATGGTGCACGAAATGTGTGTTTGTTTGTGTCGTTTCGCACATACATCAGCTTTTGCTTCTTCTATTAACTAGGCAGGATGGCCCACCCAGCCAGGACTGTGTGTGTGTGTGTGTGTGTGTGTGTGTGTGTGTGTGCATATCCGTCTCTGTATATGTGCGTGTGTGTTCATATCTATATCTGGGTATGCATATTTTTATGTGTGTTTGTGTGTCTATGTCCGTCTATATACGCATGTCCATTATTGTGTGCTTGTCTGTATGTGTGTACATGAGTGTCTGGGTCTGTGTGTGTGTGTGTGTGTGTGTCTGTCTGTCTATATATGTATTTATGTGTGTGTCTATGTGTGTGTATCTGGGTGTGTGTGTCTGTGCGTGTGTGTGTGTATACAGTAGATGTCCATCTATATATGTCCGTTCTTGTGTGTGTGTGTGTGTGTGTGTGGTGTGTGTGTGTCTATATATGTATCTGTGTGTGTGTCTATATATGTATCTATGTGTGTATCTGGGTGTACATTTGCGTGTGTGTGTGTCTATAGATGTCCGTCTATATATGTCTATCTCTGTGTGCTTGTCTGAGTGTGTGTATGTGTCTATATATGTATCTATGTGTGTATCCGGGTGTACATTTGCATATGTGTGTGTGTGTGTGTGTGTGTGTGTGTCTATAGAGGTCTGTCCATATATGAGTATCGTGTGCTTGTCTGTATGTATGTACATGTGCATCTGGGTCTTTGTGTGTGTCTGTCTATTTATGTATCTATGTGTGTGTCCATATGTGTGTACATTTGCGTACTGTGTGTGTGTGTGTGTGTGTGTGTACCTTTGCTCTGTGGAGGGTTCTGGCTGCGGTCTCGGAGGATGTTGATCTGGTAGACGGCTCCGTACGGCTCGAACAGCTCCTTCAGCTCCTTCTCCGACCAGGACCGCGGGATCTGGCCCACGAACATCTTGATGGCGTCCGGGTCCGGCTGGTCCGAGTGCTCCAACGCCCCGTTCATCTTACCGGCCGTGCCGTTACTGTCGGGAAGACAGGACAAGGAGCGCCAAGGGGTTAGAAGTCAGTGTGAAATGAAATATTAGCATTCGACCGATATGAATTACCGCAAACCAATGACACCAGAGTTGAGAGGATTGGTAGCCTCTATCTCACACCAGTAGTGTTTCTCAAAATTAAGACCACATGTCCCATGAACCACATGTCCCATTGCTTCCTGTCCCAAATTGCTACTTCGGTCAAAGGTTTTCTCTTTGACTTTACTGAAGAGGATAAACATGTTGAAGTGATTTTTCCATTGGCATTTCCCTCCTTCCGCCATCTGTCACTGCCAGAAACTCTGAAAGCTTTAGCTCCGTTTGCTCTGAGAAGAACAGCGGCCATCTTCCTGTTTTGTGCCGTAAAGCAATCCAGCAGATTTCCCGCCAAATCCTACCCAGGGGCACAGAATGTAAAATACAGAGTAGAGGCTGGGAGAGGATGCCAGGCTTCTTGGCTACATGTAGCACTTTTAAATTTGACACATTTCATGCTAAAATGATAACAAAAATGACACAGATTCATTGTTGCTGCCTAGAATTTTATTCTTACCAAGGTGGAAAAGCCTCTGAAACCGCATTTAGTCCATTCTGGGACAGTAAAATTCTCCACTGAAAGCCAGACTAATGAAATTCTTTTAGATGGGGTAGCAGCTCCTTATGGCAGGTTTCACTGCAGAATTTACAGACTGACAATATCGACAAACTGATATATTGATCTGACCCTAAATGTGTATAATATATTTTAACAGCAAGGATGTAGTGATGCATCTGTTCGGGATGCTGTAAATCCACACTGCATGACTGAGCTGAGCAGAGTTATTGTTATTGCACAGCACGCCCACATAAGCGGCATATAACATGAATCCATATGCTTTTTGGAGTGTTTTTCTAACAAAATATCACATTGCAGCGTTACATCTGTAGCTGTTGATATGAATAACTATTGACAGGAGAGGGAGCGTTTAAAAAATGCATGTACAGCATGCCATGCCGCGTGTTTGCGTGCGGATGTTTGTACGTGTTTGCATGCATAAACGAGCGTTGAACAGGCAGCATGCAGGGTGTTAATGCGGGCTCGTGTGTGGGGGGGGATTAGGCTGAAGTGTAGAGCTGAAAACCAGTACAGTAAACCTTCAGGCCCGCTAACAGGCCACAGATGCTGACAAGCAGCGCGGCCTGGTTTACGCGTTCACATCTGGAATGCATATTAAACAGAGGTGGAGCGTTTTCACCCTTTTTTCAATTCCGACCTACAACACTTATCTGCGCGAAACACACTCCGTCCGTCCTCGTGTTTGGAATGCTAACTCGTGCTACCCTGTCTTTTTTTTTTTTTTTTTGGATGAATAAAAGGGAACTAAACGCTTTCAACAGCGAGGCCCGACGGAGACGAGAACGGGACCTCGGCGCGCACAAGGCTGAAGCGTGACCGCGTTTGAGGACAGCCGTCCACACAAACACACACACACACACACACACACACCGCTGCCATCAACGCCTGTGGTCCATTTAAGATGGCTGAAAACCAACTTAATGAAACCAAAGTCGATGGCTGTGCTGTTTTATTGCTCTACTTTCCCTTTTGTTATTCTCGGCAGGAGAGCGAGAGAGCATTATCTTAAGAGGCAAAAACAAAACAAAGCCAAATCCCTGCCTTGGTTAGCTGACAACACTAATACCACCCTATAAAGCTCAGCGAGAGGGAGAGAAAGAAGGGGGAGAAAGGGAGAGCAGGAGGGAAGGGAGAGATATGGAGAAAGACTGGGAGGGAGGAGGAAAAAAGAAAAAAAACACATCCAGACCTTTGAACGCGGGCCATCCATCTTTTGCAGAAAGAGCCGAGGCGCTCGGCAGAAACGCCCAATTCTTTAAAGGACTTAAAGGACATGTCAAATAAAAAACGCCGGGCGCCGGAGAAGAAGGAGTCAACGAGGCAAGCCCCGCGTTAACGGTCCTCCGGGGGGGGGGGGCGACGACCGCTCCTCGCTAAAGCTGTCCGATAAATTGTGGGCCCCCCTGCGCCCGAGGGGGGGGGGCCCCGGTGGGGGACTGGGAGGGGGGTAGGAGTTACTGCCCCTATCACCGGCTCTTCGGTCACATAAAGCGCGGATGGCGAGACCGACGAGACCGACGAGACCAACGAGCCGGTCCCCACTGGGTTCGGACTGGACGCCTGCAGCACCCATCCCCTACGCCCCTTCTGACACACACACACACACACACACACACACACACACACACACAGAGCTGATGTGTTCGCGAGGGCGACAAGAAATAACGGGAGAGACAATCGCTCATTGTTGGCCCGTGGGTATCGAGCGAGTCCGCGGGGGGGGGGGGGGGAGGGGGGGGAGATACAATAGCCGGTGTCAGCGGAGGCCCTCCCTCATCCAGGACACTGTACGCCCTGTACCCCCCCCCCCGCCCCATTCACTCTCGCCCTGCCGCTTTCCCAGCAGCCACTCCGCCGGGCCACGGGGCTTATGGGCGGTTTACGAAGCTGCCTCTGTGTAGATTGTGTGTTTTCATCTTGTCCGGACTTGGTTGGAAGAAGGTGACTCTCCTCGCTTACAAAGGAATGAGCGCTCCTTTCCATCGCCCCTGCAGCCAAGACTGACAAGGTGTTATTGCAGGCAGGGAGAGCTGTAGTGTGTGTGCGTGTGTGTGTGTGTGTAAGCTCAGCAGGAGAGTGTCCTGGGGCTCGGATTAAGTCGTTGAGTGGATCCACTCCTGCCATAGCCTCTCCATCTCCCTCCCTCTTCCCCTCCTTCCTCCCTCATTCCCTCTTCTTCTTCTCTCTCTCTCTCTCTCTCTCTCTCTTCCTATCTCTCTCTCTCTCTCTCTCCCTCTCTCAATTGGAGCCAATTGTTTGCCTTAATGGCTTAACTATTGCTTCCATCACTCCAGTCTCCCTGCAGCACAGGGCCATGACTGAGGGCTGATCTACAGTTTGTGGGAGTGTGTGTGTGTGTGTGTGTGTGTGTGTGCGTGTACTCAGCCAGACTGCAAACCGGTGCTTGGTTGGGTCTTTCAAGCAGCTGCTGAGGGCTGCTATTCCCACACCTTACACACACATTAGACAGCAACCTCATTTATCCTGTCTACAGCTGCATGATATTGACAGTGGAACCTTATTGCTGATGATTGCTTTTACAATATGCAGTGGTGGAGAGTAACTAAGTACATTTACTCAAGTACTGTTCTTAAGTACAATTTTGAGGTTTTTTATGATACTTTGTACTTATACTCCACTACATTTTAGAGGGAAATATTGTAATTGTTTCTCCATTATATTTATTTCACAGCTATAGTTACTAGTTACTTTTCAGATCAATATTTTATATTTAAAACATTTGATCATCTTTATAAACTAACTACAAAATAGCATTGTTATAGATTAGACTACCCAAAAGTATAGCTAAATTATTAAGATTAGCTTCACATTGACAACTTTAAAATGCTGCTTACATGTACATGTATGTCAATAAATCAGTGTTAATATTCCAATAATTTATGAAAAATATAACTCTCTAAATGGGGACAGTTTGCATAATGAGTACGTTTACTTTGATACTCTAAGTACATTTTGCTGCCAATACTTATGTACTTTTACTTAAGTAAGATTTTAAATGCAGGACTTTTCCTTGTAATGGAGTATCTTTACATTGTTGTAATGCTACTTTTACTGAAGTAAAAGATCTCAGTACTTCTTCCACCACTGACAATATGACATGCGGCACCTCTGGACACTGTTTGAAAAAAAAAAATGCAAAAATGTATCAACATGCAACTTGATTAGTTGGCCTTACATTTTGGTTTTTATTTAACATCTAATTTATTCAGCATCTACAAGTTTGCTGGGTCTGTACTGAAGCTCCAACCTTACATTCACACCTCAGACCTCCTCCATTAGCGCGTATCGCCTGACGCTTTATTAGTTGATGTATTAAAAAAAAAGACTGAAATCTGTACAGAGTGTTTTACCGATAAAAACAACAAGGAAAGCCCGCCGGGCTTTGCTGATGAAGAGCAAACGGAATGGCGATGAGCTACCTGGACTACATTAACCGCTAGCTATTCCCTCTATCCGCCTTGTACACAGCTGGAGACTTCAGGTCCAACAGGCGGCTAGATAGGAATGCGGCACAAACAGACAGAGGGGGGAAAAGAAAGAGAGAGAGCGAGAGAGAGCGAGAGAGGCAGGGGGAGAACGAGAGAGGGAGAGAGCGAGCGGATAAGAGAGGGAGGAGACGGATGCAGATGAGCCAGGTCTAGGAGTAAGCACAGCTCAGAGCTCAGCATGGTCTCCCTCGGAAACAGGCGCTCACACACACACACACACACACACACACACACACACACACACACACGCTACAGTTCGGGCTGGCTGAGTTGATCCCCCTGCTGTTTTTCCCTTCTGTTTCTGCTCTAAAACACACATCCTCTCTGACTCCCTCACCCCTCAATCGCAGCACACACACACACACACACACACACAACATTTATCCCTCACACACACACACACACACACACACACCCTTCAGTGGGGTTCGTGGAAGGGCTGAGCTGTCACACACTTCTTCTCATTGGCGGCGTGTTTGCGGGGTGTGTAACGGTCCCACGGGGGAACTAATCTTGTTGACAACCAGAGTGAGAAACATCAGTTCCCCCCCGAGGGAGCAGGGGGACCAAGGTCAGCTCACACACACACACACACCCACACCCACAGCCACACACACACACTTCGACACTCAGACACATGTAGCAACATGTTCACACACACCTAGACACGTCCACTCACACCTAGTCACATCCTGGCACATGCACACACACATACAGAGGCACATACACGCATATACACACCTAAACACATATATTACGTAAAATGCATTAACACACATACACACACACATTCATATACATACACACAAAATGCATTTCATAGGCTTGCACTTCCTCCTATGGCAGCGTGACTGCCGTATCGAACCGTAAAACCAGATTAGCAACTTCGCCACAACACATCATAAGAAGCGCAACTCGTTTTTTTTTTTTTTTTCTTTTCCCGAATCCCACTGAATTATCTAGAAGGGATTTTTGGTTAGCGGTGGTGCGAGGCGGATTAGTGAACTCGAACGAAACGCGCTGAACTTCTTGGAAAAAAAAACCTTTCGGATTCTTCTATAACCGCCTTACCGGTCGGTGAACTGGCTCCCGTGGGCCCGGTTTGAGCCAAACGAGGGAGTGTGATACCGGCTGTGAGTCACTTGAACTTTACGATGAGCAATTTTCCACCCACCTTGGAATATATATATATATATATATGTACAGCACATTTCATGTTCATTATCGCCCGCTCCATAAATGCATAGATGCTTTCTCTGCAGAGCTTTGATGGAGCCAGCATCTGTGGACATGTGACCAACTGGAAGAACTGTGTGTGCGATTGCCTTTATATATATATATATATGCGTGTGTGTGTGTGTATGCATTTGCGGTTGCCATGGCGACGTGGCGGCGCATGCGACGCGGGGAAACGATCAGATAAATGTCACGGCGGCTAATGAAGCTGCACCGGTGCCCCGACGCTCAGCTAGCGCCGCGCTAACGAGCTACCGAACGCCGCCGCCCGCTAATGAGAGGAGACACATACACACCTACACACTGGAGAGAACACACACACACACACACACACACGCAGTGCGGAGAGGACACACCGACGCAAGACACACACGGTTATAAGCGGAATGGGCTTCATTTCGCTCATTTCTCATGTCTCATGTTTTTCCTGCATGTATAAAACATTGAAAAGGGCCCAAACTATTTCCTCAGGAATAACGCTGCCATGTTAGAGCTGCAGAGCTGTACTGGGATCAGTGGCAAATACAGCTTATACTTTAATGATATTGGCAATTAATGACAATATACAACTTTTGCAGCAGCAGGAAAAATGTCTCCTGACAATGCTAAAAATGATATTTGTGAAGTTCCTATA
>NW_027283281.1:0-23317 GCF_046629955.1 Centroberyx affinis | reverse complement strand
AAACAGCTTCATTGTTGAAGAGGAATGTCAGTTTGCAGTCACCACGACACGACCAGAGAAAGACTGGGAGGCTCTGTAGCTGGGTTGTATGGTGAACATGCTGTGTACCAACTGAGTGCCACTCGTGTATGGGCAGGTGAAAGTGTCCAAGCCTTTAAGCTAGCCTTGCATTTACTGCTACACTGAATATACTGCAAAATGTCCTAAAAGCCTAAACATAATATTACCTCTATGCCTGTTTACACTCACATTCATCCTATGACTGATTTGCTATAGCCTAATCTTCTAAGAGGCACCACTTGAACAGCAGTTACACATACTTTGGGCATTCATATTCATAATGTAATGTTAGCATGAAAATCCCATTGACCCATGAGGGTACAATCATAGAATCTATTAGCATAAAGCAATGACTACCAAACAGGTTAATTGCAATCAGAAATCCACTTTACAGCAAACTGACCTTGCTGCAGATCTGTAATTAACTCATAGCTACTTTTCTATTAACTGTGACAAACTGGTGTAATATAACTACACTATATTCTATAAAATGAAATAAAAAATGATTTCAGCATCATTGAGTAGCCATGTATTGGGATTTGTCCGTGATATCCATATAAAAATATAATATAATATATAAAAATAGATAATATACATAGATATAAAAATATTTATGTATGAATGGACTCATAGTAATACCAACCTGCATAACAGCGTTAAAGAAGCAGGTGTTACCCAGGTTGTTGATGCCTTTGACAGGAACCAACATGCTGTTGATGACTGGACTCTTCCCTCTGGCCGGGTCAGCATAGTCAAATGGTTCCTCTCGCAGCTTGATGATCTTGGGCGACGTCCCTGGAATACCAAGACTAAATAGGTCAGTGATGCACAGTGGCAGAACAACTGCAAAAACTATGCATTTGGTAACATGATATGAGAGAAACAGTAGGGATGAGCATGGAAGGTACAGATAGCTGATGGGGCTTAGGTTTGGGAAAGGTCTTGGGTGTTGAAGACAGGTTTTCCAATGTCTACAGCTGGATCAGGCCTTCAGGCTGAGGCTATTGCTGATACCAAGATATGGCAGCTAAGCTTGAGGATGGGGGTTGGACCTCAGACGGTGGCTGGGGTGGAAACTCTGATTAGGGTTAGGGGTGAAATCGGGCCTCAGAGATAGAAAACTGGGGCTGCCCTGAAATTAGGATTGCGGCTGGGAGCTGAAAAAAATATCAGCCTGGCCTTGAAGCCAGAATGGGGCTGGGAGCAGGGTGCTGGGATGGCAGCTGGAAGGAGAGCTGGGTCATCTGGGAAAGCAGATGACAGCTGGAGAAGTTTCCGCTGGTTTGGGAGAGAGGAGTGGGGGGGGGAGGTGGGGGGTGGCTCTCCAGAGCCAGCTGTTACTCCTGATCACCAATGACAACTAACCTAAAACAGAAACTCAGATACAGATGGTCAGAATCTAACACTGAGATACAGATAGTCTGCAGGGGATAGACTAGCCAGCAGCTAACAACAACACTAAGGCTGGGAATAAATACAAATGACAAGTGTTACTGATACAACTAGCAGTGAGAAGTCCTGGCAAGGCAGATTAAGTAAAAGGAGGTCAAACCCTCACGCACATAGTTTTGGCAGAAATCCATATGAATAGCTTGTCTACAGGCAAAGGCCTCACCTGGCTTCTCGTTAAAAAGGAGGCTAAGGCCAGAACTTTAAGTAAAATAGCTTTTTGAGGTAAGACATGCCAGGAACTCTAACCCTATGTTCAGACAGAAGGCAAAAAAAAAAATAGAGGTGGCGCTAATGCATTCAAAGTCAATAGAAGTAGGGGAACGGAACGAGATGGAGGCAACTTCGCTCTAGGTGGCGCAAAGTGAGGCAAAGAGTCAACTCAAGCTGAAATTTCTCAACTTCAGTGAGAAATTAGCCTAATGCAGTAAATCAAAAAACAATCAACTCAAAGCAGGACTCCATCCAAGTCATGTGACCAAACTGTCTGAACGTACGTTAATGCATAACTAGCCGGCCACAAGCACTGAATAGTTACCTAGCGCACATGCTGGCTATAGGTATGCAAGGCTTAGACAGAGCAATTAACAATTAACAATTATCCCAGCTCATCACTTCTAATTTAATTGTCGTCCATCCGGTTAGTGAAGGGAAAGACAAGTGGTGTTCCATCACATTAAGCATTAATGAGCAAAACAAGTGAGAAGACCCAAGGCTGTAGAGACAAGACTGGAGAGAGACGCAACCCTCCCCCATCCCAGCACACAGCTCAGAATTACACATTTTACACTATGTAGCCCGTCTTTCATGCTCCAAGAGGCTGCAAGCTGCCTACACACACACACACACACACACACACACACACACACACACACCTACATCCAGCATAGCTGCAGTCCCTAGCAGATGATATGAGCTATGTATTGGCTAGGTGGATGTCTTGAAATCTACCCAATTATTACCATTTGATTGATATTACGTGATTGGTAGGAAGTGTTTTATCTGTCTTTTATGAAAGTCACAAAAATGTGTTCGTTATAATGATATTTTGAATGATGAATTGCAAACTCTTTTTTTGATTTTGCAAAAAAATAAAAATACATAAAATCTTCCCATTGCAAAATGTCAAATTTCTGCAAGGACTAGTAATATTACTTCCAGGACTTCAGGCTGTAAAGAAATAGACCAACAATTGGTCACACAATATGCTCAATAACCATCATAGCAAGGACTCAGAAGTCAGTTGCCATTCCTTTCTGACAGTTGGCCCTGGCCCTTTACGGCTGCAGCGTGTGAATGAGTTTGGTCCAAGAACACTTCACCCAAATAAACCAGTCAAGACAGCAGGTTGGCAGTGAGGTCCCTGGCCTAAACCCACTCATGCCCAAACCAAGGAAACTGAAACCAAACCATCGTAATCATCATGAGAACCTGCACCTTTACTCTCACCACTCTTCCCACACATAAATGGCCTTGCCTTTGCACATCTGCTTCAATTCATAGAACCACTCCTTATGCACAACACATTACTGAAAAAGCTATTCATCCAGCAGCAGCAGTCAGCCCACTGCTGGCCTCTACCCAGCAAGCTTTTCTTCTCCAAGACCAAGGACACTGGCAGGCGTGCCCTAGTCACGGTAGCTGGGATATGAACCCTGGGCTTTTTTACTCATGGCCCGGCAATTTACATGTAACACTCAATTCAATTCCTCTCCTGCAAAGGCGCCTGGGGGCAACGTTTCTGTTAGACGGAATTGAGAAGAAAAATCCACAATCACTTGAACACACACACACACACACACACACACACACACACTCAAAGTTACTTCCAGGTTTGCCAGTGCCACATTATTATATTTTCTCAGCTGCACAAAAATGTCTTACTTCAAATTCTCATAGCTTTAACTGATAATTGTGCTCAAGGCCCTTCTGTCCTTTCTTGCCAAGGACATTGTCACCTGCTATTTTTTTAGTGTCTTGGGGCATGTCAAACTGAGACTGCAAAATGTTAACAATTCATGACAGAAAAAATACAGATCAATAAATAATAACAACACCATTTACATTCTTTAATTTCTAATTCTTCAGCAAGATACTCAAACAATGGCAGGAAGTCCCATTTCTTATTGATGAGAATTGTGTATTTTCGGGCTTGTCCTGTGGTTTCTGGGACTAAGAGGTAGGGGACGAGGTTCAGCTTGTCGGGACGACTGGCTGTTGTGGCACTCCACCCAGTGGTGCCAAAAGCATCTGGCCCTCTGCGCTGGCAACATCTGGGGGCCTGTTTCTATCTCCACTATGCAGCCATAAGGGAGCGCCCATATGTCAACACCCACACAACGCATGGAAAACAAGTGGAGACGGGGGACGGCTGATGCCCCATTCCACAAAAAACAAACTGTGTATTTTTGGATTTGGTGTGAGATTGAGAAGGTGTGAAAAGATGTGTTTAGGCAAGTGTGAATGACTGAGCAAAAGAGAAAGAAATCGAGAGAGAGAGAGAGAGAGAGAGAGAGAGAGAGAGAGAGAGAGAGAGAGAGAGAGAGAGAGAGAGAGAGAGAGAGAGAGAAAGAGTGTGTAAATGAGAGTGTCTACTTGTTCTAGTGTTTGCGAGAGTAGAGACACAACGCGAACAGACTTGGATATGGAGTGTAAGAGCTGCAACTGGCACTTCAGCTAAGAGGGAGCAGAGGAATGGGGAAGCAAACTGGGCGGAATGGGGATGCCTATGGACACACTCTGCATCTGGGACCGTCACCCAAGGTAAACAATGTTCAGGGAGCCATCTGGTAGGGACTGGGGAGGGGGGGGGGGGTGGTGGGTGGAGGGAAGGGTCGCAATGAGCACAAGCATATGGAAAAGCAGATTTTTCCTCTCCCTGCAGCAGTCAGCGAAGGCAAATGTCAGCATGCGCTGCGTCCACGCTTGACTGTGCTGCGCTCGGCACCACCACCTGGCCCTCCTTGCTCAGCCACCGAGTGTGGGCAGCAGTGACACTGTGGAGCCTTTCCCCAGGGCAGAGGAAAGCATCACGACGCTCAGGCTCGCCCGCGTACATGCACGCGCACGCACACGCACACCAACACCTCCTGCACTCCCTGCTCTTTTTTTCACACAAGAGATACAGGAAGAAAGATGTGATTTATTTACTTTCAGAAAAAAACATATACTCAAGCACTTGTAAAAGAAAAAAAACTCACCAAGCTTAAATGGAATCAGTCAACAGCACAATGTTCTGTCATGCCTTTGGATCGTTTTCAAATTTTTGGGTTGAAGAATTTACCAAGGCCAACACCAGACTGCATGGCAGCTGGGGAGGCACCACAATGAACGACAATTCATTCCTTTCAAGTTCATTTTACATCGATATTTGTTACTCTCTTAAATTTACTAGTGTTCCAGATCAAACACAATGGCATTTCTTTTAACAGTTGAGTGTAACAGCCACATACTGTAAGAATTCAGTTGATATAATCTAGCCAGAAACAAGAGCTTTATAAAAACATATTTTTAAAAAAACAAAGACCTTTTCAAATGCCGCTTTGATAACCCTCTTAATGTGGTTCACAGTTGGGCTGAGAGACAGTCACATTGTATGGCCAGTGGGCTTCATGCCTCTATGTTCACTTACAGTGCAGCAGTGTGGAGAGCCAAGGCCAGCTCCCTTCATGCAGCAGAGAGCAGGCAGTCAAGAGGAAGGCCAGGCAACACCAAATGTCTTATTAATTTGTTAATTTGTTGTGACTGCAGGGCATGAAAAGCCTGTTTCCTTGCCATCTGAGGCCAAGAGAACCCAGTGCCGTGTTATTTACAGACACATGCGCACGCGCACACACACACATGCATACACAGCTTTTGCTACACACTATCTGGCCTACTTTCATGTGCGGTGGTGGGAATAAAGACAGAATCACCCTTGATTACCTCTGTGAAAGCACCACCAGGGGACAAGCATCTTACTGGCTATTGACTCAGCTAGGCCTAACTGACAGGCGGCTTCCTCACACAACAACAAACTACTGGCTATAGATTCTAGTGATGCGCGGGTCAGGTTTTTTTTCAACCCGCGAGCCGCAACCGCCCGATCCAACACATACACATATCCAAACACGCCTGACCCATGTAAAACAACGACCCGAACCCGATCCGCAACCCGAAAAAAAAAAAGATTCAGGAGGCCAGGTAATTTTCCAAAGACTTGTGTAACTAAGGTAGCCTAATACTTAAATGCTGCACTGTGCAGTGTGCTCAGAATATAATGTAGCCTGTGGATGGTGGGATAAACCAGCTGGAGATTAGAGAAGTTTGTTCCGTTAATTAAATTTAAAACTTGTTCAATTTTAGTCTAGAATTACATTATGTGTGTACTGTGAGTATAGCCCATTTGACCCACACCCGCCCGACCCGTTCTCAATATCGTTCTCAATATCATCCTCAGTCGACCCTAACCCGCCCCATCCATGGATAAAGCTGTGGGACCCGCGGGTTTCGGATTGACCCGCGCATCACTAATAGATTCCAAAAAATCCAGAAATCAGGTACTGCAGTAAAACTTGTTTATCTAAACCTCAAAGTTCCAATCAACTGGTTGATGTGAAATGTTGATCCTAGGATGGAGAAAGGAATGATGAATTTGGGTGCTAGACTATATTTTAATACAAAAAATCAAGTATTTTCAAGGTCATCCATTCATTCATTCATTTTCAAAAACTTTTAAGGCCTTCTTTTATTGCTCTCAAATCCGAAAACTTTCAAGGTTTTCCAAGGCCAGTGGGAACCCTGATTTAATATTAGGAGGGACTCATACTGTTCTGATGAATACATTTTTTTGAGTATTCTAAGCTCTGCCCCTCTATTACAAATATAAGGGGGTGGACAAAACAAACAAAAAATGAAATCTCATAATAAAGGATTTGATTTTAATTTCAACATAACTAAATCACAATTTCAAAAGGCAGCTACACAGGGGAGTCATCTTAAAATCACAATGAAACCACATTTTGAGAGCATCTTGCTTCCTTAATGTGATGTATTTTCAGGATGTTGGGGTTCATAATGTGAAGAGGGATCATTCAATACTGTAAACCAATGGGATATTGGTTAGGGAGAGAAAGGCAGTTTTATTTGATGGGCAGGGCAGAGGTGCGGGACTGTTCAAAAATCTGTGATGGTTTTATTGATTGGGATTTTTATGTCACCTACTGGCACACGATGAAGTCACCACTAAAGATTTTCTGTTTTCCAGGAAGTAAAAGGAATGAGATTATAATGTAAAGAGACACAAAAATATTTTTGGCATAAATTATCAAATATGTGTATGGCATGATAGTTAAAATGCGCTAAAAATGTGAAAAACCCATTTTTCATTTCAGTATGACTTCAGGTTGAATGCCAAGTAGAGGAACAGTGGTTGCATGTCACAGCTCACCAACAGGACTAGATGGACATTTAACAGCATAGTTGCTAGCCACCACAAAACTACACCCCCAAAAACTACCACAAAATTTAATGAACACCACTGTGACACAGTCTCCAGAAATCTAGCCTATACCTTGTGAGCGTCACAAAGCTGGTACTAACGGCAGGGCTGCCATTTGGAAATCACTGTATCCAAGGCCAATGAATAAAGACACATCACCTGGTGTAAGGACCACAAACCCTGGACCCCTGAGTGATGGGAAAAAGTAATATGGTCCGATGAGTCGTCTTTCACCCTTTGTCCTTCATCCGGATGGGTTTAAGTTTGGAGAAAGCCATACACCCCATACACACTGTTTATTCATTTTTCAAGAGTGGAAAAATGAAGGAGCGCTACCTGGGTCCTTTATAGAGTCCAGTTGCAAAACACGCAATTAAGGAGGTCTGGGTGCTTTGACGAAGGCTCTCTGTGAGCTGAAACACATTGGTCATTTTAATTTTTTATCTTTGCCTAGCCATGCTTCAATAAAGGCTTTTTAATATATTCACCACTTCAGTGTGCGTCAGGCATCTCCACAAGGCTGTACAACTCAAAGATCAGTGAGCTACTCATTACAAAGACATACTTTCTCATTTGATTGATTCTCTGCAACTTCAAGATTGTTTCCTACACCCAAGGAACGTAAGACATAAAAGTAGTATTAGACCTTTGAATTCTACTGGTGTGCTGACACAAGAAAGCCTTGAAGGTCCCAAATAAAAAGTGAAGGCATTGGCGGCAATGAACATATTTGGGAGATAGGCCTCGGTTAGAGAATGTTTCTGCCTCCACAAAAACTCTAAAACCTTGTTGGAAAAGGTTTCTATGGCACAAAATTTTTTTCTTTATCTAGCACAATGCCAGTAATCAAATTATCTAAAAATAGAACTAGAATCCACTCTAATATGTTTATGAACTATGGCAGTATGTCACTAAGATACAGTTTGCATGTACTGCTAGAATCACCGTTCAAAAAAGACCTATAGTACAAAACTAGACAATACAGTGGTTTTATAAATGATTATCCACGCTCCAAATTTAAAAGACAAACTATATATCTAGATTGATAAGAATCAATACAAGAGATGGGGGAAAAATGGACAGAACACAGCGAGCAACAAGCTCTGATGCCTATTCAGAACCAACATTTTAATTTGCTCCACAAAGACACCCCAGCTGTGTTACAAGCTGGAGCCGAGCTCCCTGAGGTCAATTCGCTTTTTACTGGGACTCTGGTACTTGAGCTGAAGGCCTTGATGGTGAGAGAGCACAGTTAATAGATTTTCTTTCTTCCCTGAGCTGTTGTTGTACAAAACTATTATAGATTCTGAAAAATTCCTTGCTGGGGCTCTTTTGTGCTTGGGGTCTATAGGAAAAAGAGAGCACAACAACAGCTTCAGCCTAAAACCTGGCCTTCACGCTGAAATGCAATTTCACAAGCCCCTCAACAAACAGCGACAGTCCATTTTGCTGCAACAATGGCCGCCCGCGTCTTTACCCATTTAGCCAACCGGTGTGGAACAATCGAGAAGCAGGAAAGGTGACAGGTAATTTAAAGAGGCAAAGGGGAAGGATGTAGGAAGTGACTGCCCAGCCCAGCAAATTTTGTCTCCCACCAACATCATATCCACTCGGGCTGGGGATACACTAGACAACTATTGCCCCGATTTTAGCCAGGATTCACAATCGGGCCGAGTCTGTCCTGGTCTGCACTAGTCTGCAGATTTTGGGGCAGTCGGCGTGGACAGTTGGCACAGAAAATCTATAAGTGTATGAGGGGTACAGACTCTAATCGACAAGTGTGTGAGGGGAACAGACTCTAATTTCTTGCCTCCTGATGTGAGTCGGAGCCACTACGATTATATCAAACATGTTTGATTTTTACAAGCGGAATCTGGACGCAGTCGAGTAGTGTGTAGGCTACTCGTCAACAACTCAAATGCGAATGGATCCCATCAAAAGCCAATGAAAAACTATGAAGCTATGCCATAACAAGCCAATACAGTGTTTAGCCCACACCAAGGAGCAATCAACTAGTTAATTCTTCATACAATAAATTTATAAATAGGCCTACCAATCTTTCTGGTACCAAGGCCAACAGGAAAAAAATACAGGGAAGAATCAATTATTGATTCCACAAAACCTTGGCTGCCAGATGCCAATTTTAGACCAGAAAATCAGGTTTTATAATTATTATTTATTAGCCTACATGTCCGGTTGGTAGTCCTGACCGGACAATGTAAATGCACAGTCCAGTTTTCTCAGCTCCCACTTCATAGCTTTGGCTCCATTATGTAGCAACAGGTATTTGATTCACATTTGCTGCTCACCTCCAGCTCCCTCTGCAGTCTGTGCAGTCCATACTGACTTCCACACCTTTATGTAAATGCGTTTTGGGTCTGTGTATTTTTTGGTCATTCTATTTTCCTCCCTCTCTGCTTCTCTCTCTCCTGTCCGCTTTCCAGGCCTTGATGGTGCTGAAAGACGCACAGCTCTATATTCAGGTTGCAATCCCAAAATGGGCTTTTTTAATTTTTGTTCTTTTATTTTCTGTTTTACAAAGGAGAAAAGGAAAATCAAGTCCTTTGTAAATGTTGTATCTGCCATTTCTCACCAGGAAAACGGACAATGCCTTGTATATGTCGGTTTTCCATTTTTGGATTTTGAAATGAAAATTAAATCATCATTCGTTCTCCATTTTTTATTTTCTGTTTCTGAAAAGAAAATAGAATGACCATGCAGATGGTCTTTATTCCATGCAGATAGTGGCACAACAACAACGACAGCAAGCTCTAGCTACCCAAAAAAATGTATAATGTGAATTTATATCTATGCTGTAGCCCCGTGTTTGCTTTGCTACCGGCATCTCGTAGCGTACCGCGAGAGCTCTTGTTTTCATGTGAGTTTGGTGCGTTCAGTTTGGTTCAGCTGCAGTGACAGGTCGAGTAGTGTGTGATCCCTCATCTGGCGTAGTCGTTAAGTGTGTGATCCCCAGTTTTTCAGTCGTCATAAAAAAATCTGCAGAAACCAGTCGGTTAGTGTATACGCCCAGTCTTTTCATAATCTGTTAGGATTTTAAAAGTTGTGTGGTGTATACCCAGCCTAAATGACATAAATATACACACACAACAAAACAGTCTGAGTCAAAGGACTGGTACGCATGAGGCATCTATAAACATCGTATCTTGTAAGGAAGACACACCATCACTGGTATCAAGAGTTATGGAAGGGTGGAATCGAACTTGACAGATGATGATTGTCAAGATGAGCTTACTGGAAATGTGTACATTCGTAAATAAATTGCCATGGATTTATCTACACTGATTGCTGACCAATTGTGTCAGTCTAGTTTCTTAGTATGTCTTGCACTGTCCATTCTTTGTCGGGCTGGCCAATAATTCAATATTATCGTTCATTGTCTTTCAGTGGAATGATATGAAGCTACTGTGATATCGTGATACACAATTCTGTTGTCTAAATTGATAACAAGCAAATTTTATTTAAAAACTACAAAATGGGGTATGAAACACATTAAGGAATATTATTTAAAAATCTCACTTAACATTACTATGCAATTCAATGCAATGGACATCAATTTGATTGATGTGATTTTGCATACATAAGACATATTGTGATAGATTTTATATCGATATAAAAAAAATCCTTATGATTATCATGATTCAAGAATTCAACCATATCGCCCAACCCTAATCCTTTGTCCTGGTTGTCACTCAAACTGAGTGTGTGTGTATGTGTGCGTGTGCATGTGTGTGTGTGTGTGTGTGTGTGTGCGTAGCTGAGTAACATGAACTATGTTGGCTCTCTCAAAACACCACTTGGAAAATAAAAGTGATTCAGATTCTGATTTGTGAGAGATTCTGCTCTCTGGTTCAAAGAATACATTTTCCCGTGTGAAATCAAGCAGGTTCTTTAATCAAATTTAAAATCAATTTGTAATGACCTGCAAATGTAAATTAAAGAGCCTGAAGAATAAGAGTACGTGCCGGAGTTGATCGTTCTTTTAAACAATCTGTACGTCTGTACGTGTGTGTGTGTGTGTGTGTGTGTGTGTGTGTGTGTGTGTGTGTGTCCAGTGAGAGTTAGTGCGCTCCAGCTGTTACGCTCCAGTCCCTCTGACTTGTTGAGGACCCTGGCTCCCACTAGTGCAGCACACAGGCCCAGAGGTGGTGAGACATACAGCGGCTCGACAAAGAGAGAGAGAAAGCGAGGGAGAGAAACGGATAGAGATGGAACGACAAAGAGAAAGAGAGCGACGGCGCAGAGGCTGAACCCCACACAGCTGCTCTCGTTCTTCAGGGAACCCAGCCGGGAAGCATTGCTCAAGCGCCTAATTCCTCTAATGTGTGCAGCCATGCAGCTTGCTAGGAGGAGGAGGAGGGCTGGGGGGGCGGAGGGGGGACTGGACTGTCGATCCCGCAACTCTGCAGCCCTGGCTGAGAGACTGATGGGGGACCAGCCTGATCTATGCTGGGCCTACGCTGGCCACTGGCTACTGGCTACTGGGTATCGGGCAACATGCCAAACCAGGAGGGGTGCAGGGAGGCAGGACCATGTGGGGAGGTGGACTGAAAGAAAATAGGCAGTCAAACTATTAGCAATGGTTATTGGTGGCGATTTCAAAACTGGGCATAAGATCTATATCAGTATGAGCACAACCTGCTACAACACAACTCAACTTCTGGAGAGGACATTTGGAGAGGAACACTATTTTGCTGGTAAGTAATGTGTGTGTGGCCTTTATATAGCTTTCCTATGACAGTTACCCTGCTTTTCCATTTCATTGTCGCATGAATGGAAAGGCCCACAAAGCCTTTAGCAACTCAAATACTAGCCTGCCCAGACGTACAGAATATTTCCTAGAAATGTTTTTAAGAGGGCTTAATGTTGAAAAGAAGATACATGACCTTTCTCAATGCTGTCAAAAGTGGCTGCATCCATAAAAAGTGCTGTCAGTGCAGATAGAGCAGTATTACTCAACGCAGTGCAGTTTTACTACATCCAGGCTGTCTCAACACTGAGGATGACAGGTAAAAACCAGGAACCCAGATGGCCATTGCCACCAGGGGGAGTAGGTGTACTGAACTCAACTCCTGCTTTTTAGATGGATCACTGACAGACTATCAGTGTGTATTGATAACTACTGTATTGGGGAGCTATTTAAAATATTGGAAAGTCCATTGTAGCATAGGTAACGCAAAGAGTAGCATAGGTAATATAAATGAGTAAAGTGATCATTACACAGTCACGGAACTGGCCTCAGGACTGTCAGTCCTCATATATAATGGTATTACTGTGCTGCTAGCTTTTGGAGAAAGCAGACTGCCTGCTAAACTGTCAACTACTATCTCGTTATAGTCCATATAAAGAAATCATCCAACCACATACTGTGAGGCTTTGCTGACAATATAATCACATCTTTATTTTTCTTATAGCATTTGCAAATATATGTCTATTTGAAAATGCAATAAGAAAAATAAAGATGTGATTATATTGTCAGCAAAGCCAGCAGCTGATTATAAGTGGCTGTGCAGATAATTATGTACTATTAATATTTCTAGGGATCCTAAGTCACTTATATTCATAGCCTGTGATTTTCAACTTTAATTCAAAACAGGGTTGCTGAATTAAATGAATGAATCAAACTCCAACTGAAGTGACTGCAGCCTTGCTGAAATTATAGTAAGGCTGTGCGTGTCTGATAAAAGCTTGATTTGCCATCAGTAGGTGGCCAGACCTTGGGTTCGCCGCCAAACACGTTACCTGATGCTGCCTTGACAGAGTGCTTTTGTAGAAAGTCCAGGGTCTGGGCCAAAGCTTTCTTGTTACAGTGAGTGGAGAGCTCTTCATTGCATTCAAAACACCTGTTAAAATGATAGAGGGACACAGAGAGCAGAATACACAGACACAGAGAGGCTATAAGTTACAGCTGAATTTACCTCAACTAAGGAAACTAATGTTGAAATTAACCATTATTTCAGAACAGTTACTTGGCTTTAATGGCAAACTAAAAAAAAACAATCAAACATCATCATGGAGTAAACCGATCAAACAATGGCAGGCTATTGGGAAAAGATAGACTATTTACACGTCAAAAAAAAAGTTTTGCCTAAAACTGGCCTGGAAAACTTCTGGTAGCCAAGATCAGACCAACTTTTTCACAGTACATTCTCACTACAATAATCCCAGTAAAGATTTTCACCTAACAGCACACACGTCCAACCTTTAAAATGGTGCCAGACAGATATCAAGGCTGAAATTAAGACGTTCTGTCTGCACACTGTGTAAATGTTCCCATGGTGTTAATTTAGTACCACCACATGGGCACCTTCAGCACCAGGTCTGTGATGGTAATCAGTTAACACTAGAAGAGCATTTACAATGTGGGCAGTCTCTGCTTTTTCCTTTCAGATCAAGGCTAATTCTCACCAGGCCTTCCAGGTGCTGAGGCTGATGGTGATGCAGTGAGACTCTGGATGGAGAGTTTGGTGATGCTTGACAGAGTGCTGGATCTCCGACTGGTTGCAGCCCTGAGGGAGCATGAACAAAAGACTTAGCTTGTCAGTAAAAAAAAAATGGTTGCTGTAAAAGCCAACTACTTTATATTACAGCAAGCCTTAGGACATTAAATATGCACGGCCCGGGACAATAAAGTAATAATCTGCAGCATTTTCATATAAATAAATGACCATTTTCCGACTCTCTATCACTGACTGATGTAACACAATAGCGAGTGAACCTATAGCCAGCTCATGAAAGCTTTTACATTTGCCTGTTCTAAACACCCGGCTCCCATGTCTCCAGCAGCAGCAATAGCCACCATGGCTGAACAGACAAAGAAAAGAGCGCCACCTACAGAAACGCAAACTTCATCAACAGAAAATCCAAGGAGAAAGACGTCACAGTACTGGACACACTGTTTGATTGACAGGTGATCTGTGGGAAGTGCAGTGCAGAAACACCACAGCAATGAGCGCTTAGTGCAAAAGATGTTGCCAAAAAACAAAAACATAGAAATCAAGATTTTTGTGCATTATCAGTATAAATCCAACTAGCCATTAAGTACTCAAGTTTAGGATAGGTGTTTCATGTCTAGGTTTCTTTCAACATTGCTGATTGCATAAGAAGTCTACATCTTTGGCTCAAGGAGGTACCGTGTGACATAATCAGTTTCACGAGTCCACCTCCCGTCCTGTGTCACACGCCATACCTCCTCTCTCTCCCATCTCTATCCAAGTAACTTATCAAATACAGCATATCTGATATTTAAACATTGCTTTAAATGAAGCACCAAGCTTACCTGGAAACCACACTTGAGGCAGACCAGGATGTCATGGGACCCTACTGGCTCTCCATCTATCATGGCCCGCTCCCTCAGGCACTCAGAGCACACTGACCACAGGCTGGAGCTCATGGACTTCTTCACTGAGCTCAGGTCCACTGCCTTGCTCACATGCTGGCAGGTCAACCCTGATAAACAAAACAAGTACTCCAGTAAAGTTTTTTTTCTCCCCCTATCAATTTTGTTGTCCAAAAAAAAAAAAAAAAAGGGAAGGGAAGGCAGGTTTTTTTCAGATAGTACACTCGTGTCATATAGCTAAATTACAGCTTATTGTGTACTAAACTAGTCTATGGGAACATTTTTAGAACCTACAAAATACGCAAAGTCAGTAGTAATGAATGTTGTGTCTCAAATGTTGGAAATAGCTAAGAACAATAGATGAATAACATAACCAATGCCATTTGCTGTCCCCCTTTATGTAAAGCACAATACAATAACATGCATGGTTATCCCTCACCCTGGCAGTGTTAGTGCCACGCTCTGCCCACTGAACTATACAGGGCCACACAAAGTTAATATTGGCCTCAAACCCACAGTTCTGACGTTAACAGTCTTATGATCTAGTCTGCCACCTGAGCTTACAGGGTGTGTTATCTTAACTGTATCAGTGTCTTACCACTGACTTCATCCGATGACTCCTCATCTCGAGGTTTCCTCGGTTTATTAGTCCGCTTAGTCATGTCGGCGGTTTTCAATGAGAAGGGGTCCTTTAGCCGCATCTGGAGCTGAGAATGGGAAGATGGAGAATGGAGATTTTACTATGAACACAGCACCGTCAATCATCACGTCCAAGCAACCACGCTTTAACAAAGATGCTTCGACAGCAAAGTATGCATTAGTTTCTGTCTCACGCCTTCTCGCACACTCCCAGATCTTCATTTTACTCATTGTAGTAGGCAGAGCAAGAAGGTAGACATTCATTTGAAAAAGGAAATGCAATATCGCTGACGGTATATAACCAGGTAAACAGGTGTTAGAGTATAGGAAGGGATAGCTAGCTAACGTTAGGTTAGTTGGCAGAAACACGGAGGAGAGGCCTCATCCAAATTAGGTGAGCAGCAAAGGCCTTGACAGCTTTATCAACACAACAACTTAAACGGCGAATGATTTGATTTATTGTTGTCAAATGTGGTTAGGTTAGGCACAAATTACGTAATGAACTCACCTCTTTAATTTAGCTCCTGTGTTGATTGTGTTAGCCAACGTGAGCCAACAGTAGCTGTCAACACTTCCTAGCTAGCAGCAGGCTAGTTAAATTAGCTTGCCAGAGTAAATCAAACACAAAGATACAGGTGCGTTTACCACAGCAAACTGCAGAATACTAAGACATTTCAATCCGAGGTATACGGTACTGACAGCGATAGGGCAGTTCTCTCAATTACACTTTCGATTTAGATGTTGACTTTCTGAAACTGTCAGGGACATTTCGATACTATCAACCACCAACAGTCAACATGTGACGCACTACGGTGGCTCAGTGTGGTCTAATGCTGCATTCGTCTCCTATGGGAAAAACCGTGGAGATGTAAACAATTGCAGACTTGGACTTGTTAAAACCTCCTTGGTTGACACATTCAGGGTCGTTTAACATCAAGACGCCATGATTAGACTTTGATTGCTCCTAATTGTTCTTCACACTTAAGACATATGCATTTGTTGAGTGATATGTTTGAGTATATTACAGTATTTTAACAAAAGTTTCAAGAAGTTGTGTCCTGTCGTGGCAGTAATGGTCCATTTTGACCATTCCAGTGATAGATGTAATTTCCATGCTTCCCGTTTTTCTATATAAGTGTCCGTGCAAGGTTTGAGAGGTGGCAGCCAGGTCATGTTGGCCGCTCCACAGTTGCATGCGGTAGACTTGACCTGAATAATATGCAAACATTGTTCATTCCATTGTTTTTTTTTTTTTTTTAGAATAATTTGTGTTAATGTTTCAGGGATTTCAATCTATCGGGACACCGCCTACTTTATTTCAGTGGCACGTCCATCAAGCATGCATGGTGACATCAGAATTTAGGAAATCAGTGAACTCCAAGTCCAAGGTCCAAGTAGTACTTACTACCTGAAAGCTGAGGTGGACAATATGTTAAAAGTTGGAATCTCACGTAGGGCTTCGTATTTCCGTCTTTACCATGGCACTTGAATGCAGCATATAGCAACATTGCGGTAGCCTGCCTGAGTAGCGATGTAGACGGTTAGTCTAACTGCATAGTTCAGTGGTGGTTTACAAGAAAAACCTATATATTCACACAGCAGGAGGCGCATATCGTTATGTTCCTAAAATGTGATCACGTTGGAGTAAGAACTCTGTCATATAGGCTACTAAATGCGTTTGTATGACCATCACACAGTGGCTGTAGTCATTTTGTCCTTTATGTGACCCGTACTTCCGCGCACGCGCAGGTCATACTAGCAGTGTGTGCGTGAGCAGTTGAGTGCGACGGTAGCAGTTGTCGCACACGGAAACGCTGCATAGATTTGGGGGGTTTATGGTGAATTAGTGGTAATACAGAGAGTACCTAATGCCATGGCTCTCAGACGGTGTTGGAGGCTCGCTGGCTCGGTCCCACGGCTGTTACTGAACAGCAACGTCCTTCCCGTCGCTTCTGCCCCGGGAGGACGAAGCTCTCTGTCCAGCCTGGTCAACACTCAATCGGGTTGTACATGTGAGTTGTGAAGGGTAGAGGTGATGTAATTTATTAGCAGTGCGCTGTCTGCTGCTTATTTCTGTCTCATCTGAGAAACAAAAATACTAGTGTGGTCCCCCAACACTGACTTTCACACTTCTCACATTACTCTCACATTGTCTGTTTACCTTCCAGATGCGCTAACTACAGAAGTGTCGCTGCGTAGGTTCAGCTCATCACCACCGAGTACAGATGTGAGCTATGAGCAGCTGAAGCAGCTGCTGGCCGGTCGGAAGGCTGTACTTATAGATGTCAGAGAGCCGTGGGAGCTCAGAGAGTACGGCTTCATCCCCGGGTCAATTAACGTCCCCCGTGAGTGTGGTTGTTCTCTCTTGCTTGTTTTATACAGCAAAGACCAAATAGAGTTGGGTTGGATGTGATTTTTTTCCGTTTGTGTGACGCACATAGTATGCAGTCCATGGCTGAGACACTTATGAAAGCTGTCTGCAGGCCCTGAAAAATTCTTCAACCATATTATATAAACTCAAGGTCTTTTAAAAGGTCTTGAATATAATTTTAAGCCTCAAATTCTATTTTAGAGGTAAAAAAAAATGTAGTTACTGTTTTGTTTTGTTTTGGCTGAGAAATAAGCCCAGCCACGCAGACCTTTATTCTGATAAGTCTAAAGTTGTTTTCATTTTCACATTTATCTCAACTGCAAAATCGGTATTATATTTAATTCAAAGTGACATTGAAATGTCTTAAATGGTCTTGAAGTTAACTTGATGAGACTTGCAGACACCCTGATAAGTGGCAGGTCAGGCTTACCTTGGACTCGTAATATTCATCCTGATAAAGCTAGCTAGGCCTAATGCTTTGGCGTTACATTCCCAGAAACCTCCAGCCTTTACATACAAAGCTAGGTTTACCTGACAGATTTACTACACATTTACTACTGCTCGTGACTGACCAGGCCTGTTAATATCGGTGCACCATTGACTTTACAGTGGCACAGGTGAACGCTGCGCTCCAGCTAGACCCGGAGGATTTCAAAGAGAAGTACGGAGGAGAAATGCCCCAGCAGATGGATAACATTGTCTTCAGCTGCCTGGCAGGGATTAGGAGCAAGACGGCACTCGACGCAGCCGCCTCGCTGGGATACAAAGAGTGAGGAGGACTGACTACATGTCTCTTTGACCGCTGTCTGTCATAATCATTCCTTCTCACACCACCATTATTATAACTCCACAAATGTTTCAGCCATCTTTAGTGTAACATTATTGGAACGCCTGTTTGGATTAGATAGTCTGAAGTAAGATATCATGGGGTTAACAACAAGGTACTATACAGCTGACCCTTTGTTTAGAGGCTTGACAAAGATTGGAGTGTCCCTCGTTTTGAAATGCATGTTTTTATGGCGGAATTTGGTTAACTGAATGTTGTGCATGACTTTTATATTTCATCACAAAATGGTGTTAAGATTAACTTACTTCAGGTTATTGACCCTTAGTTGCATTATATTGCCTACCCAACATGCCATGCACTTTGGAGAGCTGCCACATAACACATTCACAGTATCTGATTGAAAATTAGCTAGACGGTTATTTAGGTTAAGAGGTTAGCAATGCAAATGATAAATACAATGCATTACGTATGTGCTTTTTTTTTTCCCACCAACTCAAACATACCATTATAAACTCAAACAAAAGATTTACCTCTGTTCATGCAATGGTTCATTCACAGTCTTTGTTTCTTTCCACATTTCAGTGTTCAGCATTACCCTGGTGGATGGAAAGACTGGGTGAAAAACGAACAGCAGAGCTGATCCAGGGATAACAGGAACAGCAAAGCCATTATTAAAGCTCAATGCTGAAGACTTCACACCGGATCAGTCTGTAATGTGCTAGTGCTACTATATCACAAGTTGTAACCTGTCACAAGGGGTCTTTTAGATAGTTCATATACTTTTATATTCTGGTTTTATGATACATTAACTTAAGTTGGTTTCCTAATCTGTGAATCCCAAAGACATTTCAAAACCAGAGGGCTTAGCACACTCCAACAGTCACTTTTACAAGCTTCAGAACGACTGCTTTACTATTTATTTTCACTTATTTGTAAATTTGTCACATAAATGAACCATTAATGGACCCTTTACAAACTCTGAATAGTTGATATACTAACCAAAAATAAGCATATAACCACTTATGATTCTAACCCTTACTACATGTATTGTTATAGTGCACAGTTCTGAGAGACAATGTACATAAAATGGGAACATTTCCTTTTAATTTTCAGTATCTTATTCCCATTCTTTCCTTTCCAGACAATCTATGCAAAGGACTACTTAACTGTGTGTGATTCTGAGTTGATCTGAAGTCTTCCAATGCAAACCATAAAGACTACAACATTTCAGGTTGAAATATTGTAAATATTAAACAGCTTGTTGCTCATAGATGCAACAGTGAGCATATTTATTGCCAACATAATCCAATAAAGAAAAAAAACCCATTTTGATTAAGAGTGACTTTTATTTTGTGGAATTTTTCTTTTATTTTGAGGGAGATGTTGGGTAGAAATGAAAACCCACAGACAACAAGCAGACATTTTTGTGGGGTGTTTGTAGTGACAAAAGTTTGCGACATTAACAGGTATTTGGCAGGTTTACTTACTTGGCTGACAAAAACTGGGACTAGGATGATCTACGGTATTGAACAGCCGGGTCTAATATCCACTGCATCTCAGTATGAATTTGCCACCGACCCTCCAGGGAACATTAACAGGCTCTTATGTCATTTATGATAATGAATGTGACGTCTGTTTCCAAATGAGCAGTGTTCTCTGTGTGATTATGGTAGAATATCTACCATGTGGACCACGGCCTTGGACCTTGTTCCCTATAACATTCCATTTTACAGCTTAAGGTGAAAATCCACCAAACACAATTCACTAATGTTATTCTCATGGTCTTGTCCAGGTTAGTCAAGCTTTATGTAAATGGCCCAAGTCCCTCCCTAAGTTAGAAGCAACTTTCGGATACTACTCCATTGTCATAGAATACAAAAAATAATTTAAACTGCTACAATTTCTATTAATATATATATAAAAAAAAGCATCCTCCAAGTACACAAGGAAAGCCTCCAATATATTTTTAATGTGGCAGCTGTTCTTTTATGAAATTACATTTTTGAATGTTAGGTCTGTTGTATTTTGGGAAACAATTCTATTAAATATTGATTTAACTGTCAAAGATCATAGGAATGACACAGTTTATCCTGTAAGTGTAATAACTCAATCAGAAAGTCTGCAACCCTATTATTAGGCTTGATAAAACTTAAAAGAGTAGAGATGTAATGAATGACTCTGGAAGGAACAATGTGTGTGACCTCTGTCTCTTGAGTTCTCCATCCAGGGTCACTGTGTTGAATTGAATTGTAAAACAAAGCAACTTTAGGCTTTTGAATTTAGGACTGTACAAATACCGCAATAGCAAGTGCCACAGTGATGAGTGATGTTATTTGGCTGCTTGCTGAAAGGAGCTGGTCAGTGGAGATAGACTCTGTTCACATCACTGAAACATTCAGCCTCCTCCCACAGGAGTCCCACACTGCTGCAAGGTCTGAGGTCAGTGGAAACAAATGAGACATTCACTTAATCCATCAAGATGCAGATCTGACATCACGACTATAATGTGTGGGGGAAAACATGAAATATAAAGCATTTTACAAGATGAGCTTTGTGGTTTTACAGTGACAAAACTGGGTGGACAGCTGCCTTTTGTTTACTTTTGACAGATTATGATCTGTTTTTTTGTTTACAGTATTCTCTCCTTTTCTCTGTGTGAAGTTGAGTGGTATAGGTTGCTAACCTTTAGGAGGTGCTGTTAATGGTGCTGGCCGGTTAATGTTTACAGTAAATGTTAATATATTATGAGGACAGCACAGTGTTTACTGACCCTTGCCTGAGCGGCCCTGTAGGTGTCAATGGAGACTCTCCCTGAACAGGCCAGACCACTGTTTTCTCCCCTCATATCTCTGCGCCATGTCAACCGTAAACTCCAGACTAACCACCCCCCACCCCCCCTTTCCCTTTTCTGCCTCCTTATTTCCCCTCTGAAGCAGTTAATTCCATTTTTCTTTTCCTGCATGCTCCATTTTTAATATGTTGAAAACAGACCAGACTAATAAGTACTAATTTATGTCAAATCTCGCCGGGGCCCTTTGTCCCTCTGCGGCCGTGACCTCATCAGGTCACCCTGCAGCCTCTGCTCAGCATGCAATTAAAGTCCCTCGTCCCATCAGAGCAGATCACGTCAGCACTGCACCTACTGGCTGCCATGACTGACTGGACCCTGCCTGCCTGCCCCCCTGCCTGCTGCCCAGTGGTGTAGTGGACACAGAGGTGGTGGATGTACTGTAGCCCGTTACAGTTCGGATAAAGAATTAGACTGATAGGTGGGTATATTCTGTATTTCCCGAGAGAGAAAGATGGGTGAACTCTGCATACAAACAAACAGCTTCAACTCCACTAATGCCATCAGCTCCTCACAAGCTGCTGACAGATATCTGAGCAGCAGGTCAGGCCTTCCTTGGTGTGGAGGTTAGAGATTCCACAGGTGCTGGATCATGAACTGGGCTGTCCCTGTCCTGAGCCGGGACATGGCTGGCAGCGGTGAGCGGGGTATAAAACCTGAGACGAGGGACAAGCTGGGAGTGTGAAGGAGCTGCAGCAGTGGTGAAGCACAGTAAACTCACAGAGAGGCCCAACAGCAACGTTCCCCCCCACCTTCCTTCAGAGAACTAGAGGCCACACAGTCGCTGCCGCCGCCATGAGCCACAGCCCAGAGAGGATCTCGTCCTACCGCCGGCACTTCGAGGACAGCAGCAGCTCGTCCTACCAGGTCAGGGTGTCCAGCCCGTCCCCCACCAGGAGGGACGTCCGCCATGCCTCCGCCGGCTTCTCCCGCAGCGCCGGGGCCAGCAGCATGCGTGTGGAGTCGATGGGGCGAAGGACCGTCTCGGCCGCACGCAAATCCCGCATGGCTGGAGCTGGGTAAGCTGTGTCAGCCGCACTCACAGGGGCTGCATGAGCTTTTAGGGTTCAAAATGTCACTAGAAACATAATGACAGAAAGCTATACAGTTAGATTATTCTCTATTTGTGTTCAATTGTAACAGTCTAATTTTATAGCTTCTATAATTATGGACTTATATGCAGGACAAAAATGTGATAGGAAAGGTGAGCAAATATTAAAATATGATCAGGATTCCTATGAGAATCCTATGAGAATTCCTATGATTCATATGAGAAATAGGCCTAAAATCCACAATACACCATCATTATTATCATTACATTATCTTTATTATGTTTTTCTATATATATATTTTCTATTGTTATTACATTTTGTAATCAGTGTAAATAGCAGTAATTGATAACCTATTTTAGATTTCTTTAAAGCTTTCAAGATTTGATACCCCATAATACCAAATATTCTTATGCATTTTCATTATTTTAATAGATATTCAATTAATATCTAGATATTAAAATAATAACACATAATAATGACATATAATATCAATTAAGTATAAAGAACTAAAAACAAATCTTGCCACAACATGAATGTTTGGCCTATATTGTCCAAAATAATTCAAGGGCTTTTCCTCAAAACATTTTAGATGTCCTTGTCATTACATGTTTAAACTTACAGTAACATGTCATTTAATTTTAGATACGGTATTTTACTTATTTTGGAAACAGTAACTGAACTTGCAGCATATAGCTCTATTACTAAAAAAAAAGATATATATTTTATGTTAAAGAATAAAATATGATCACAGCGTATGGCACTTCTGACATATTCCATCACACATCCCATCTGGAATTTGGAGTGCAGGGGTCACTGTGGAAATAAATTGACACCATATGAAACTGAGTGTTTCTCATAAGGTGGCTTGTGATTATTAACCTCTCTCATTCACATTTTCTTATGATATGCCGTCTCCTCATACAAATTTGACGTCTGTGGCTCTCAGGTCAAGTAATGCGTGTTGACTTGTCATTGCAGCGTGAGTGCCGGGGCTGTAGCATGTGTTGGGTTTGGCGGAGAGCCTGCTATTGATCTGGATGTGGCTGCAGCGGAGAACCAGGAATTCCTCAGCACCCGCACAAGTGAAAGACAGGAGATGATTGTCCTCAATGACAGATTGGCTGTATATATTGACAAGGTACAAACCCCTTCAAAAGCAGCCACATTTTATCTCTTCCATCAGGACAGTTAGATAAATTTGTTTGACCAGGCTTGGATGTGCCATAACAGATAGGCACTGAATAAAAAAACACTGCTCTTGTTGAAAAATGGGGG
>NW_027283280.1:0-17205 GCF_046629955.1 Centroberyx affinis | reverse complement strand
CTGCCAACAGAAAAATTCACTGATAAAATACTCAATGCTCACAACTAAAACATCTGTAAAAATGTTCAAATGAAATGTTCTAGCAGGAGTCAACAAAAGCTTTCATATTTTCTCTTCATAAAATGTTGTGCTTACCAAATCAGTATGGATCTCCTGCCATTTGAGACAATATTTGAAACCCTCATTTATATATACAGCCTTTGCCCATTGTGAAACTTTGGCCCTGCTGATCACTATACACAATAACTGCGAGACAATCAAATCCAAGTAAAACACTGGCTCTGTATTAAACAGGTTCCTTGACTAGCTGCCTGTTACGCTGCTCTACATCAAACAGTAGAGTCTAAACTTCTATTTCTCTGCTGCCTAAATGGTCAATTTGTTGAAACAGTAGAAAGAAAATAATGCAGAGGAAAACAGAAAAAGATAAAGTAAATTAAAATTGTAATTGAAATTAAAACTAAATCTGATTCTTGTCTCCTTGTTGAATGATTCACACAGGACCTGATTCTTGACACAAAACAGCACTTAAAACTATACATTGTTCACTAACAAATGTACATTATTTGGAGCAGTAAACAGTATTCTTGACAGGTATTTATTTTTGTTTACCAGCTCTTGGCAGGTAAAAAAAGTTCCAGTTTCAGACCAAAAAGTTCCAGTTTCGGACCACCACTTTCAGACCAGAATACATCCTGTCTGAGTTTACTCTAGCTCATTTCTCAAGGCCTGCAACTTAGGTTTGAGCTGCTTTCGTCCATCATCAAGATTTAAGAGGACAACCTGAATGAACTCAAAGAAGCCACTCAGCTTCTCTGGGTAGCTCAAATGGAGAGCGTAGATTAAGCCAAACAAAAACACCAGCGCATCGGTCCAAGATCGGTGAGACATTACAACCTGATCCTCAAGGATGACTGACACATGGAGAGGTTGAAAAGGAATCCCTGTAGCCACATCCTCTTCATCCACCACGGCCACCAGCGCCACTGGACCCTCCTGGAATGCGTGAAACTCCTCCTCCTGAAAGAGGGAATACACATGAAGTCAAAAACGTGTGTGTGTACAAATCCGTCAACTATGATAGGCTAATGAAGAAGAAATAAACCTTGGATGCTGCTCTCACGAAATACGCTAAAATCAGTGTGCTTACAAACTTTCCCAAGTGTAGGTTAAAGCAGTACCAAGGGCACAACGTGGCATGGTAGAGAGACAATGCAGTGGTAAGCAAATAAAGTGTCATCTTTTGCTACATGCATATTCATGCTGCGAGGGGCTGTAACATGTAGGCTACAATGTAAAATATCGTTATGAACAAAGAAACATACTGATAGAAACCAATGTTTATGTTAAAAAAAACATTAAAAAACTATGATGCCTTCTAAGTAACCTGTTTTTTTTTTAAACAAACATACATGGATCAGTGCTCCAACATTATAATTTTGACTCTCCCAATTAACCCAGTCCACATACGAATCCCAGTTACAGGCCTAGACTTCACTGGCACAGCACAAAAATGTATTGTATATTAATGTCTCAATGTGATCCTGCATTTTATTGTGGTTCAACACATTAACTACAAGCAAAGAAGAAGAATCAACATCATCATCCAGTCCTCTATGCTTGGGCCCCTAATAATTTCTGTAAAACACTGACATTTTGTCTGCACCCACAAAAGATGGCCAAATGCAGTGACCTGCTGTGTTTTTTTAATAATTATTTTATGATGGATTGAGTTAAAATAATGAACTTGTCACAAAACTTACAACCTTAAACTCCTGACTCCCGCAACGTAATCTGTGACAAATGTATGGGCTTTAGGCAGTACGGCTGATAGCCCCCTAGAGGGCAGGCGGGGTACAAAAACGCTGCATTAAAATGATCAACATCAGTACCTTAGTCATAAATTGGCTATTCAGCTGCACACCAGTCTTCCAACACTTAAGTACATGTCGCAATTGTTGCGGCGGTGAAAATTGAATTAATGTAGCGGAAATACTGTCTAGTTAAGATCAGATCATTCACACCTCCTACTTGACAGAACTGGCCACAAATGAGTATATCGTTGATCAGCGCGCTTACCCAGAATCCTAGCAGTGTGTCAGTACCGCCCCCCTAGCAAAAACACATGTAGAGAACTGGCTTCACGGCAGCTAATGGAGCCAACATTACAAGGCTGCATTAAATGTTTTGTATAGCTCAGTGGTTCGTCTGTGCAAACAAGAGAAGATCATGAGCAATGAATAAGGGTAAGGGGGAATGAGAAGTTACCTTGCAACTCTTGAAGATCTCTGATGAGTCCTCTTTTAAGTACAGTGGTAGGCCAGCCAGGGCTGCTGTTCTAGCTGCATTGATGTCATTCTTGTCCTGTTACACAAATAAGCGAATAAGCGGGGGGGGTTCAATTAGGCTGCTCATCATCCGTGCTCATTCAAGAGCGAGTCTATGAGGAGTGGAAGTAACAAAAATGATAAATTAAACACTGAAATGATTAAATAGCTAACAAATTAAATAGTGGATTGAATAAAATGCTATCATATTAAATAATGTATTAAATAAAATCAATAAAGTTAATTTGGTAGTGTTTTTTTAACAATTATTACTTACTTCACAATATATAATTGCATTTTATTTGATCTAACATTTAATTTCATTGATTTTATCTGATGCAACATTTAATATTATATTTTATTCAATCCACCATTTAATTTGATAGCTATTTCATCAATTCAGTGTTTATTATTTTTGTTACTTCCACCCCTCAGTCAACACATCAATAACACTCTTACCTGCTCCTCATATGCCATGAGAAGATCTGCCATCTTCTCACCAAAAGCTCCAGTCTTCCTCTGTTTGTAGAGTTTGAGCAGCTGTGGTGCGTTTCTATCAAGCGCAGCGAAGAAGGAAAATGGTAGGTTTTGATTGGTGATCCTATGGAATTCGCCATAGAGCTGTACCAACAAAAAAAGCATAAAGAGATATTCCATCATTAGTCTAAATCATGCCAATACTACTTTTTCCATACTCATAAGGATTTACAAAGTGGTCACTGATTCATTTAATTATTCATGTTTGGATTTGTTTTAAAGTCTTGGAAAACCCTTGTTCACTTTTTTGAGCATAAAAGACAATCAAATAGCAATGAAGCTATAATCTTGATGACATCATCGTGAGGACAATGTTACACTACTCAATTCTTAATCCAAACCAAGAAATAATCATGTTGGCTATGTGCGACATATCACCTTTGTTTTTTGTTAAGTGACCCAGTATGTTTTTACTCACTTGGGCTTCAGAAAAGAGGGCAGGCCATCTGTCTTGTAATTCTGCAACGGGAGGAGCTAAATTCACAATTTCTTCACGTCTGAGTGCAAAGGTGCGCTGCATGTGTTCATGGACGAGCATCATGTCTCTGTCTGCCAGTGTCTTCTTGAACTCCTCCACCATCTGTAGCCTCTGGGTCTCCAGGGTGTCCTTGTTCTCACCACGGGGATAATTAGGAAGGAAGTTGACTTCCCCTCTTCTGGGTCGTTTAATGTTGGCCCGGGATGCTGCACCCTCCGGATTGCTGCTGCTGCGCTTTCCTGCATTCACGGCCACATCTTTTATGCCAGCTCTGCTAAGCTTAGTCCTGTAGTTGCCCATCTTGAAGCGCAGGCTGTTCTTCCACCCATCACATCCTGTTTTGGAACCTCTCTCTTTCAGGCAGGGGTGTTTACTCACAAGGGCTTCTGCAGCCTTGCCTATCTGTTTGCTACTTGGGTATGCTTTATGTCTGTATATTTCAGCAGCCATCCCATCTAGAATGTTATGTTTTTGATCCCTGGTCAACCTCAAATTTTTCACTTCTTTTTCAAACACACAGTTGCCCTCTCTTAAAGCGAACTCCACCTCGTATGAGAATGTCGGAACAACAAAGACTTCTGGCCATCTGCAGAGGCGCTCAGGTGAATCTGTATTATCTGACAGTAACACTGTGTCATCTGTGCTGGTTGAACTCAGATCTGACTCAATTACTCTAACTATCTTCACAGTTGCCTTAGATGGCAGGTCCTCGATATTGACTAAATTGCATAGGGCACTGCCAAAATCTGGGTCTTGAAATTGCAGGCGAAAGTCATAGTTCAGGTTCATCTTATTTTTCAGCACCAATATGAGGGCATTCACAGTCTCAGGGCGAGAGAGCAAGTTGAGCCTTTCAGCATTGACTTCATCAAGGATGACCCTTAGTTTGAGGACATCAGGCGTTGCCATTTGAACTGCGCAAGGGAAGCCTGTAACATAACAAAAAAAAAAAAAAAAAAAAAACACAAAAAAGATACTGCAAGGGTTGGCCTTCTATGTTCCAGCAGCTACCTGCACCACCCACCAATATCAATATCTGCTGCCCCCATGTTATTGAATCACAGTGGAAAATAGTACTCACCTTTAATTGTATTGCTTTGTCCAGGTAGTCCAGCTGTGCACTCAGATATGTCAGGCCCTCAGACACACTGAAGTCACCAGGGAACAAAAGGAAAGACGACTGCTGGATGTGGTGCTGCTCTTTTACTCAGAAACTGGAATGAAATGTTTAGTTGTGAGGATTAGTTTGCTTGACACTTTGTAGGCCAACAATGGCATTTGGTCAGTCAGTTGATATACAGGTTTCACTGTATGGCCCTTTCTTTCATTAACTGTCAGCTCATATGAGCGCAAATGCTCAATATACCAAGTCTCAAAGTCTTTCAGTACAAAGAAGATCTCACTGCCAATAAGTAATATGTTTTTGATCTCCTTAAACTCAGGCAAGGCGGCGTGTACCCCAGTGCAGACAAACATGCCAACCACAAAATGTCTGCCATCAATGGTTGCCTGTTTTGTGGCATATACACTCCTGCTGTCTGTGATACTCAATATGAATGCATGTGTATCTGTGGGCAATGACTCAACAAAGACAGCTTCCACTTTTGAAGTCTGGACTGGTGGCTTGAAAAATCTTGGTGATGACAGGTAGAAAGCCATCATTTTTTGGTGTCTCTCTGCCATAGTTTTCAAAACGTTTTTGAAGTTGTGTGTGTCGTGAACTATTTTCTTGAAAACTTTGTGCTTTCCCTCAAACCTCATTGTCCAGAGATGCACCAAAGGACCAAAACACTTTATGAGTTGAGGGTAGTGCTCAATGTAATGATGCTTTGGCCGTAACTGCAAGTTAGGGAAGACCTCCTGAAGAAGCTGTCTGTGATCTGCAATCTTGCAAGCCATGTACTGAATAGTATCATCTGTGAAAGTATGAGACACAGCAAGCTCGACTATATCTTTTAACTCCATTAGGATCTCCCAAAATTTGTCCCCTTCTGGAACTCTTGAGCCAATAAGAACTGGCAGCAGTCTAAACAGAGCGTGGTTCTCATGCCCATTTCCACCAATTGTTCCTCGAGTGGCAAAATTTGGGGGAATTGGGTGGGGGCGGTCAACCTTGTCAGAATGTTGGTAGGGAAAAGACATTATTGCCCTATTCAGATCCTCCAAAGAGAAATATTTCTTTGTCATCATACCTTTCAAACACAGGGCAAGCTCAACAGGAACCACACCTTCTAACAGATCATGCAGTATGTCAGGTGGAAATCCTGTGATTGGGTGGAAATAAGAGAGATGGTCAGAGAGGACACAACTGTTTTTAACACCGTAATCATCTTCACTGCCATTGTTCTGTATTTCTTGAACAAGGCGATCATGTTGATCTTTTGTCCTCATCTCAGTGGTTGCATCTGATATCTGCATGTCTGTCTTGGTAGCGAGGCAAAACCGACAACAGTATAAAACCCTAAAACTCTCCTTGAAACCAGCTAGCCCATGTGCAGCAAGGTTATCAGCCACAACAGAGTAGACTGTACCTTTGAGACAGTCACCAAATGTCTCGATATAGACACCTCCCTCTTCCAGAGTCTTTAGGTCATTCAAGAGGGGCGCGAACACTTTTGCATATCCAAGATTTCGTACATCATTCGAATTGCACAAAAGGGCAAGTTGTGTACAGTGTAGCGCTGAGCGATACTTTATTGGCAGGTTAGCCAATGTCCAATAAACTGCGCATGTTTTGTGTACTTTCCTTGAAGTTCCGAGAGGGTTTGCAATTTCAAAATCATCAATATACAGAATTAGAGATAATTTCAGGTCCTCCTCAGAGAGAAGTGGATTTTCCTTACAGTAAGAGCCATCTCGATATGAAGAATACTGCCCAGGCTGTTGTGTGGTAGTTTCTTGGACTTTCTCAAATACATCTGCTTTTTTCAACAACACTTGCAGAGATGAGAGAATGGGCACATACATACAGGTATGCTGTGAAGACTCAATAAGGTACTCCACAGGCTTAACAAGTGGAAACTTGTCTTCGTAATATGACTTCCTCCTCTTAGCAGTTGACAATGGGGCTTGACAGGTAATTGATTTGTGCAAAATGTTACTCTCTGAGACTGCCTGGACAATGTCACTTACAAGTGTGTCAGTAAAAAGGCAGTTATGGTTTTTCAGTATCTTTGCAACAGCTTCTTTGACAAGAGGTTCTGATAGTGAAAATAACTGATCGACATGCTCAATGATTTCCTGTGTTGCCCTCTCTGATACATGGAGAATTGTTTGCATTTTCAAAAAGAAGGCTGCCAGATTATATTGCAATTGCTCCGCTAACCCATCAGTGCTGCTACCTGCCACCGGGGTGGAATCATTTTCATCTGAAAGATCTGTAGGATCTTGTTCAATGTCACTTTCCTGGGAATCATTTGATTCATTTTGCACGACAACTGACACATCATAATCTGAGGCATTTTGATGTTCTCTGCATTTGTGAGAGTTATATGTCGAGTAGACATTTGTTTTAAATTTGCAGTCCCTAAATGGACATGGCACAGTTTGCTTGAGTTTTAAATGTCCCCTTAGATGAAGAAACATGTCCCTCTCAACAAATGGCTGCTTAAAATCACACAGAGGGCAATGAAATGCCAAACTGTTAGTCACACCATGATCGTCACTGCCTGCTACCCTTTTCTCAGTAGGCCTATGTACTCTTGACGTGTGTATCTTGAGTGAATTAAAACTGCTAAAAGTACACATGCAGTTGTGATACAAACATGGTAAGGGAGAAACTTTATAATACTGGCCATGTTGAAGTCGGTAATGTCTCAGTAAGCGTACTTTGATGGCACTAGAAAAAGCACATAACTTACATTTCCACATGATTTATGTCCCTGGGTTCAGCCACAACTGAAATGAAAATAATCAGTTAGTAGGCAAAAAAACTTGGCCAAGTAGGGTATGTTATAAACGGTAAGCAACAAATAAATACAATGCGTTACATAGTCCTAGTTTGAATCAACTATGTTTGAGATTTTAACAACAGAATATCAATTAAATTGTGCTAACTGCACCATTCTTGAGAGGAGAGGTGAGGATAGCACATGGATGAAAGCGCCACGTGGAGCCCAGCCCAATTACTAGCTAGCCTACATGTATTCTAGGTAGGAAGCTTACCTTAGCAGTCACTTCTGATCGATGTTCCTTGCAATTCGGTGATTGTTTTGTGAGCTGGTTCGCTTCCAAAAAAAAACGACACACTCTTTGTGGATATTAAATTTGACTACACCTTAAAAAACAAAACATATAAAGTTAGCGAAATTAAGTTAGCTTGCATGGAGCTTCCTCGGTGACAGAGTAACTTCAGTTTTTACTAGCTAACATTATCCAAGTAATTTTACTTAAGCAACTAACATAAATTCGAGTAAGTGTCAAAATAATGTGCAGACATTTAAGTGAAAATTCGATGTGCTTCCAGGCTAACTACAGAGAAAGTGCACGTTTTCAAGGGTGGATTTATCAGTGTTTGTATAATGCAAACAAGCTTAGCTTTCAGATGTTTCGCTAACAAGCTAATAAAAGAGAGAACACCGTCACCTTGCTTGGTTTAAAAACAGCAAATTCCTTTAAACCAACAACTACAAAAATAGGCAGGGTTGTGCAGCGCTGTTTCTCTCCACCTTCAGACCGCCAGACAAGTGCGCGAAAGTCCTCTCCACCTTCACAACTCTGCGTGTGTGCGTACGTGCGTCATAACGATGTGAGCATGGATGCGAGCCGGCGTGTTGCTGGGCAGATTCAGGAAATAGACCTATCAAGCGTCACGTAGATTTTCTGGCCAAATAAATGATTCCAGTCTCTTTTCGCTTTCGCGGATTACTGTATTGCATTATTTTGTTTATTGAAGTGCATTCTGATTGTTTCGAAGCTGCAATGAAAAAAAAATCGCTGGCTATATACTTACCTTAGCACTTCAGTATTGGCAAATTGGATCCAAAACTCCAATTAATTGGAGAATTAACTTGAGAATGACAGATCTCAAGACAAATGGTTTGAAGACACACTAAATCTTGAGGCAAAAAACAAAATAACATCTTCAGGCTACAGCTAGATAAATATGACATAGGGTTGATAAGAACATGTTTTGCAATACTATAAAGGCAAGTTAGAAAAAAATAGTTAATATAACGCATTGGAATCGATTCACATAACTTAAAATCTACTAAAAGATTATCAAACTCAAAATGACTGAGTAATTATTTCAGCAATTCAATTTTGAGTTCATGTCAATTTATCACCTTAAGTGACTCAAACTTTCTATGACATTTAAGTTGTATTAGCTTAATTCTTTTATTAAGATGTGCTGTTAGGTTTTACAGTGTAGAGAGATAACAGGGACGCTATGACCAAAACAGTCATTTTTCTACATTCTCTAATTGTTTTAACTTCTTGTCAATTAAATAATGGTGAAGTTTAACAATTCATCAATTTGCTGGGGACCCCCTGGAACTCCCTCAAGGACCCCTGGTGGTCCCCGGACCCCACACTGAGAACCACTGCTGTAAAAGAGCCTCAAAGTCCTTGGCTGTTATACGACCATGCAGAGCAATCATCAGACTAATGACTCTCATGTAAAAACCCTGTATCTCCAAAACTGGAACTAAGAAAAGCAGCCTCATTTCAGCTTGATCACAACGCATTTTTGACTTTATCCTGTGGATTTTGGTTTCATAAGCCCAAGAGGTCAGACAATTTTCTCAACCCTCTCAACGAGCATGTAATCCTTCAACTGAAGTAAAAACATGAAAATCAAAAAAAAAAAAAAAAAAAAATTGTATCCTGTAGGTCCTGGGGGTGGGGTGGGAGGGTGTTGTTGTATTATATTGTATGTAATCTCAGTCTGTCAAGGTTTCTGTCTTTGTATTTCCACTTGTGTATTTTATTTTTAAATGTTGTACGATTTCTAAAATAAAAACATTTGATCACAAAAAAAAAATCACAAACATTTTGAGTTACGTGGTTTTCACAGGACAACAGAGCTTTGCTTTCTCCACATCATATATAAACCCATCCAGTATGTAGGAAAAAAGCTTTAAAGATGACTCCTCAGACCATATTTCTTTCTTCCATCGCTCACGGCTCCAGGTTTTGTGCTCCTTACACACCTTCTCATGCGTCTGTGTGCGTTGGCCTTGGATCCAAGCAGCTTCCGAACGGCCACCCTGCCATATTATATACCAGCTTTGTGAAGCTCAGAACATGCAGTTTTTGTTGAGACTTTGCTGAATCAATTTTGTGGTCATTTCTGAAGCTTTTGTGGTGTGTCCATCTAACCCTGTTGATGAGCCCCAGCATATGATTTTAAAGACTGTTCTTCTTGCCACATTAAACAGCTTTGCAATTTTTGTGATCGGTACAATTTGTGCGCCGACTATTTGGCCTCTTTTGAACTCTATTAGCTTCCTTACTTTCCTTTGAAACCACATATAAAAGTGGTGACCTCTTTTAAAGCTCACACATACTGTTAATTGGCATTCAACTTAATACGACTTGTCTGTGTAGCTGCCTTTGTAGTGGGAATTAATTACTTTAAAGTCCTTTTGTGTATGGTGTTTTCATTATTTTGTCGACTCTGTATGTATGTATGTATGTATATATGTATGTATATGTCTGTCTGTCTATCTGTCTGTGAGGCAGACCTCCTCCTGCCATGATGAAAGGAGCTTGATATCACAGAAGATCACAGATGCAAAGGCTTCCACCAACTCGCTGTGAATCCCAGATCAGATTGTGTGAAGTCTGCGTCTCTATTCATTTTTCAGAGTCTACATGGTTAAAGCACTCTTGAAGGATGTACCTCCCATTTTCACTGCTGTTCGACTTTGTTGCTCGAACTCGGCTCTCCGCCTTCTTCTGGATAAGCGCCCTCATGTAGGATTTATGCTTCATCTAGACATGGGAAATGAATCACCTCCTCTTGTTGTTCCTTGTCTTGTCAACATCAGGATATGTATTTTTAATGTTGAAGGCCAGACAATATTGCACAAGCAGCAGTCGGAGATCATCTCTAAGTAAAGCGATTATGGAAATGGCAAGCCAGCGAACAAGGCGAGATCTTTGTTTCCAAAGGGAGAAAATATGGTGGAAAGAGGAAAATCTATGACAGAAATAAGAGGCAGAGAATTAGATTATAATATTTTTACCACAAATGAACAGCAGAGGGCAGAGTAGCATGCTTTTTTTCTCTTCTACCTGACTGCATGTGTTGTTTATACAGCAGTGCATGGCCTGTAAGGAAACAATTACACATCAGCAATGAGTTTAAACTAATACACTGTTGAGGAGGCTTTGCTGATGGAAAATGAGGTTTTGCAAAAGTCACAACGTTCCTCTCCCAGTGTAAATCAACCCCACTTCCCCATGAACTACACTGAAATATGTAGAATCTAAATATACTGAAGGTTGTCAAGCTACAAAAATGCAAAATGAGATTTTGCAAGTCACAGCGTTAATATCCCAATGTCAGTCAAAATCAGATTTAGGCTATTCTAAGTTACTACAAAGTGATGTAAATTTATACATAGTTATCAAGGAAATGAAAGAAATAATGGAAGTTTTGTTTCTCATACTGTCAATCCATAAATTAGGAGCACTTCCAGTGATGTAGAGTGAAAAGTGTCTCCAACAGGCTGTGATTTCTGCTGCTTCATGGTAGAGACATTGCTCTGCTACCATTTTTAAATGGGCATTTGACTGATTACGGCATCTTAACAAAGTATGTTTAGATTCAATATATTTCTATGTAGTTTAAGTCAGGGGAGGGCAGTCAACTCCACTGGCCGGTACAGTATTCATTACACTCAACACTGAGCTACACTCAGCCTCGTCTGTCTTGTTTCCGTCTTGTGAGTCTTGTGTCCATTTGTGCAATCTGTCAATCTCATGTCCTTCACTCAGGATGACAGGATGTCAGGATGTCAGTATTGCAAAGAACAGACTCTCACCGAGCCTCATTCCCCATAAAAACACACATATAACTGAACTGCACCATGTAAGAATTATTAAATATTGTTGCCTCTACTAGATTACAACTTAATCACACTGAAATGAAAAATGACTCTTTCTGCCTTTTTAGCTCATTCTAACTATCATACCGTTCGTCTATTTGACACTTTATGACAAAAATGACAAGAAATTTATTTTATTGTATTTTTATATCAAAATCTCATTACTTATACTTCCTGGAAAATCTTTAGTGGTGACTTCATCGGGTACCAGGAGGCGTACATAAACAGATTTTTGAATAATCCTCTGTCTTTCCCATCAGATAAAACTGCCTTTCTCTCCCTAACTGATCTCCCATTGGATTACACACTTGAATGATCCCTCCCTGAGTTATGTCCTGCCCCTCAGAAAGCAAGCATGCTAAATGCGGTTTCATTGGTCCCCCAATGTCTGCACTGCTACAGACTTTGAGCACAGACTTTGAGGCGCGTCCCCGATAAGTCCGCGAGCGTTTGGGGCTTGTCCCAGTGAAAAACCAGCAAGTGCATGAGGCTCTGATGCAGACTTTTCTGAGGAACTCGCCCACAATTCATAGCGTTTGTGACGTTAATATCGATGTATCAATGTATTATGCATCTCAGTAGAAAAAAAACAAAACACAATTCAGGTTAATAATGCCGTTTAGACAAAAACACTAGTAAAGAGTAAATTACAAACTGATTAACGGGAGATAGCGATGTCTGACGTCGTCAAGGCAACACGTGATGCCACATAGTGCTGTCCCCTTCCTCATAAACCATTTCGAGCCTCACGGCTTCTCGCATTCAGGCACTACAGCTATGCACACAGGTGACACAGGTGACACAGGTGACATCAATTAAGTCCTTAGTCCATAGGGTGGATTGGGACATTGGGATTGGAACATTATGACTTTAAAGCTGCACTTGGTTACTTTGCATGTTGGCGGCTCCAAATTGCAGCGAGAGGTTTGAGAAATTTTAATTTAAATTCCCAGAAACCCTGTAACTGGATGTCAGTAAACGTCTCACAGCTCGCTCATGTTTACCAACCGGCCGCTCTGTGATGCTTTATACCAAAGAATACCGAACAGACGAGAGAGGAGAAGATCTAACGTTGGTGAGTCCAGCTTTCTCTCCTGCTGTTTAGGAGACAGTTGATATTTTGCTATTAAATTTGGATTCAGTGTCCATACCCCACACAAGAATTTCATTTGGGCAAATAGAGCAAATCTATAAGGTCTCAACTGGGCAGGACGGGACACTCTTCTATATTGTAGCCCCCACTTTGTGATTTAGGCTGAACAGCGGGACCTACCTGGCTCTCACCTTTTCTCCATATACGTTTGCTGGCTTTTTCCATATTTGTTTGGTGACTAGTATTGTCTGATCTTATTACTGTGTGGGCTGAAGCGCTGGAGGTTTTGTATGTATTTTGAAAGCTTATCGTTAGCCAAGATAGGAAGGATCTGTTTTGTTGTCATGCTGTGAATGTAGACAGTGAAGTAAGGAGACGCCCTGAATTGCCTCGCTGTTGTATTTGGTACCAAATTAAAGGGGAAGTTGTGTTTTTTGTAAATGGAAAAACTATTTTTTAAGATATAGCTGTTTGTTTGAAATGAGCAAGAAAATGCTGATTTAAGTGAGAACTCTCAGTGAACTGCAGCAACATTCTAGGATTTTACTGGGGTCCCGAGGGTTAAAAAAAAAAGTCTACAACCGCAATCAATAAATCTGCCTTCGTAAATAGGAAATTCAGTCATATTATCCCCCAGCAAATTAGTCGATTTGAAGAAACAAAAGAACACAACACGGAGGGTCAGACGGAGACGGTGGGACATGCGGAGAGAGACAGAGTGAAAGAATGGAAAAAGACAGATAGATAGATGGACAGACAAGCCAGAAGTGAAGGGAGGAAGTAGAGGAGGAGATGGAGGGTGGCTGTTTGGATAGCTGCTGTGTGAAGGTGACCTGGGATTACTCCGGTCCCATTCCACAATCTCATCCTGGTATCTGAAACTCATCGCCCAGCGGAATGAGCTCAGCTGTCCCCGTCCCTAAGTAAGTCTTCGGCTGAACCCCCGATTCTGCCCAGAGCAAGAATGTAAGCTTGGATAGAGGATATTCATTTTTTTTTTTCCCCAACAGACAATGCTATTGAATGTTAGTCTGCGGGAGATTTGGACGATGAGCTGTATGACATTCAGTCCGAGGAAGCTGGGAGAGATTCCCGGCACGTATAATGACAGCCGGGATGATCTCCTTCCTGTCTCTGATGTGGGGAAATCCATTCAGCGCCCGAGTCGACATTACGGAATGATGGGTGTGGAAAAACATTTATTTCAGATGAAGCTGATGTCGATAAGCACATGCAAGGTAGTTCAGCAGAACACGCTATTCCGGTGGTTGTTTTTGCTATAATTTTGTGCATTTATCATGGAAGGTATCGTCCCAGCGACAACTGCAGCTGTAATAAACTGGAGTGAGTGAGGCTGTCATAGAAAATCATATGCGTCCAAGTATTTTCAACTCACTGCAGCTGGTGGTAACTAGTGTCTATTTCAGCACTGTTCAGATTATTGAGATGGTTGCATTTCTGTCATAAATTCCCAGTGTCAATCTCCTAATTCTGGCCTCATAGCTTCACAAGCCAATCAACTGATCAAGTCATGAGACTCGTCTGGCTCGCTTGGCAACTCATTTCATCTTCCAACGTGAACCAACATTTTCTTGAATTTTCTTAAAGGTCCCATATGGTGTGCAACAGGACTCCCCTTGCCTCTGTGATTCTAAAGGAGTTGGATGGTCTATCTAAATATGCTGAAAGTATCAAAACGCACGGTCGCCAACTAAATCCACACAATCCATATTAGAAAAGCGAGCCTCTAAACGAGCCGTTTGGACTTCCGTAACTTTGTGGTGTCACAAAGGTTCGCTCATTATCATTTTTGTAAGAAATAATAGACTAACAAAGTGTTTTTTTCAAAGCGGTTGAGCGGTTGTCATTGTTTATTACCGGAGAGTTTTCCCTACCTGTAGCCACCGGGCCGCGGTGTCTCACGTTTCACTCTTGAAACGGTTAGCCAATCAGAACAGAGGGGTCGTTAATATTAATGAGCCTTAAAGACACGGCGACAGAAACAGCCTGTTCTTGGTAAGGCTCAGAGAGATGCTGGAAAATGAACGTATAAAAATGGATTGAGAGTGTTTTTGGTACATGACACCACACACACAGCTTTGAATGGACCTCAAGACACAAAATAAAACACTGGAAAGTGTAGAATATGGGACCTTTAAATCCAATGTTGTGGTTATGTCAGACCCTTTGCTAAGAATCTTGGGGTATGTTTTGACTCAGACCTTAACTTTGATAAACAGATCAACTCAGTACTCAGATCCAGTTTCCTCTAGCTAAGAACAATATCCAAAGTCAAGTCCTTCCTCTCTTTTCACGATCTAGTCATTCATGCCTTAATTTCCACTCACCGCAATTATTGTAACTCTTCGTATATTGGTATCAGTCATTCTTCCCTGTCCCGCTTGCAGCCAGTAACTGGCACCAAAAAGCAAGACCACATTTCCCGTTCTGGCGTCGCTTCACTGGCTTCTTCTTTGTCAAAGAATTGATTTTAAGGTTTTATTCATTGTTTGAAGGCCCTTAATGATATCCACTTAAGCACTGACTCCAATAAAACCTCAGTCCTTGTATTACTAGACCTCAGTGCCACTTTTGATACTTAAGACTATGCAATACTGTTAGATAGGCTGGAAAATTGGATTGGACTGTCTGGCACTGACCTTGAATGGTTCAGGTCCTATTTACAGGACAGGTATTACTTCGTTTCCATTGGCAATCAGAGCGACATGCGTGACGTGATATCTGGGGTGCTGCAAGGTTCAGTCCTTGGCCCACTCTTGCTTAGCCTATACATGCTCCCACTAGGCCAAATTATACAAAATAACAATATTGCCTACCATAACTATGCAGATGACACCCAAATCTATATAGCACTCTCACCGGGTGATTATGAACCCATAGACTCACTATGTCTCTGCTTAGAACAAATCAATATCTGGATGTCCTTCAGCTCAACACGGACAAAACAGAGGTAATTGTCTTCGGTCCTCGGGAAGAAAGGCAGCAGCTCAGTTCCTATCTTGACTCCCTGTCCATACAGCCTGTAAGCCAGGCCAGAAATCTGGGCCTAATGTTGGATTCAGATCAAAATTTTAACAGCCACATCAAATCGATTACCAAGTCAGCATATTATCATCTTAAAAACAGAACTAGAATCAGAAGCATCTAGACATCTAGAATGTCAAATCAAGACTTGGAAAAGCTTATCCATGCTTTTATAACTAGTAGATTATAATTCTCAGGTCCCTGCACTGCCTCCCAATTAAGCAAAGAATTGACTTTAAAATATTACTGCTTGCCTACAAATCACTAAATGGCCTAGGACCAGCATACATCTCCGACCTGCTTGCACCCCATGAGCCCTCCAGAACACTTAGGTCAGCTGGGTCTGGACTGTTAACCGTTCCAAGAGTCAGAACAAAACATGGTGAGGCAGCATTCGCTTGCTATGCCGCATACAACTGGAACAGACTTCCAAATGATCTTAGACATGCTCCAACTGTAACCACTTTTAAAACTAGGCTTAATCTAGGCTAGGCTAGGCTTAAACTAGGCTCCATCGCCTATAATTAAACTCTTAGCACTTTAACTCCAAATATATGTAAATATGTGCGCGCGGTTTATGTATGTATTTACTTCTATCGACAGAACTTAGATTTTCATACTGTAACAATCTTAATGATTTTATAATGTTGCCCTTACTCTAACTTTCAGTGTTCAGAAACTCTTTTCTTGTTTTTAATTTTCTTACTTTTACTTATTTACTTTTATCTTATCCATATCTGTTTTTATTTCTCTCTTTTAATCATGTAAAGCACTTTGACTTGCCCTGTGTATGAATTGTGCTATATAAATAAACTTGAAACTTGACTTAATGGTCTCGCCCCGTCATTTATCTCCGATCTCCTACACCCCCGTGTTTCCTGCAGGTCTCTCAGGTCAACTGGCCTAAAGCTGATGATTTGCTTGTGGGTTTTTTTTGTCAGCACTTTGGAAGACATTTGTTGAACTTGAACAATGTTATTTTCTTGCTGGCAAGTGGTGTGATCTGCCTCATCCACCTTGTTTCAAGATATTGACCGCTGCCTCACCCAACTGACCGAATCTTTCAATTGTTTTCATAAAAATGCAACTTTGAAACTTAAGTGTGAGACTAAGTGACTCATTAAGACGGATCTTTTTTGCAGTGCAGGGCGGTCTGATGGTTGCACAGACTGTCCCTTGACCTATTGGACACAGTTTTGATTCTGGCAGCTGCCAATGCGCTCATTAGCCGCCATGCATTCTGTCAGTGTCCTTCAGCAAGATGCTCAACTCCTACTTGCTCACGCATCGCAAGTGACTCTGGATAAGAGCATCAGCTAAATGCCTGAAATAATAACCTTCCAAAAATACATCATTTTGACAAACATTTGTTACCAGAAATGAATGATTTAATCCTTAGAAAAACACGGCCTAACTTGTCCTCAAAAGTATTAAACCTTTAGAAATGAAAGCTATTTCATGATAGCTCATCTAACTCTTACCTGCTCAGTCACTGTCAGTCACTGTGGAAAATGTAATTGTAAAATGAATAGACTTAATGGTAAAAGACACAGCTATAATTGCTTTCTTGATATGGTCTACAGACACTTTTTGACCCCTGGCTGGTTTTTGCTCCTTAAACACATACAGGGATTTTTTTTTTTTTTATCAAAACCTGATTTAAAGTATGAA